>NC_044905.1:73054886-73292654 GCF_001633185.2 Quercus lobata
AATTACAAAGCTTGAACTAGTCCTAGTTACAAGGTTTGTAGGATTACAAAGCAAGGATGAACAAGGTAGTAGTAGAACAATAGTAGTAGTGGAAGCAAGTAGTAGTGGAAGCAAGTGGGTTCTCTCTCTAAGAAGGCTAGTTCTAAGGGAAGAGAAATCAGAACTAAAACTATGCTTCTAACTATGCTTGAGAAGCCCTGAAACATAAGGGACAACCCCCCTTAAATAGGCAAAATTCGGAGTGAACAGTGTCATGAATAGTAACGGATGAACAGTACCAGTGAATAGTGACAGGTGAATAGTGACAGGTGAATAGTGACATTTGGAATATCTCCTCTTTTTTGACCCAATCTTGTGAGGAATATTGTAGGATTTTGGGAATCCTCCGTAGTGCCCTAGAAGTGTAGGAACAAGGCTTCATCATTGGTGTCCTTTAGAGACAAAAGAAGCCAATAAGAAAAAGACCAACAAAAGGAAATAGGCATGCATTTTGTTGTCTTCACGTGAACATTTTTTGGAAGCATCATAATAGTGGAAAACCAGCTTCTGACAGTAGTAAACATTGGAGCATTGGCCATTGTGCAGGCTAGACAAATAAGAGAATCAAAATCTTCCGCAAAATCCAGAGTATTATGAACCAGTACCGGATTTTCCGCAACATATTTGTGAATAGCAATATTTTAACTTGGCTGTTTGTGCAAGCCAGACAAATAAAGTAACACCAGTCTTGAGATAGTAATGACCTCATCAATCAGTAGAGGGAGCATCAGAGGGATATCCATCAAAAGGATCAAAAGGACCTTGTGGAGAATCACATACATGCTCATGGTAAATAGCATACTTATTACAGAATCCACAATATAAAATTGGCTCAAAATTTGGGGTTTTTCCTGGGATAAGGAGACTGTTTAGATTAGGATGATCTTTTGTTTGTAGGTGAACAAAGGCATCAGCGTAGGGTTTGGGACCAAAAACAGCAATTCTACCTGTGCTTCCTATGAAATGATAATTTTTCCATAGATCGTGAGCAACTTCGCGAATTTGATTATTAAAATAATTCCTCCACCATTTTGCAAGACCAGAAGGATCTTTAAAGGACAATTGAGAATTGCCTTCGAACCAAGGCCCTTGGTGAGTATGACCATTGATGAGAATAAGATGCTTTGAGGGGTTAACATTCATCCAGTTATTTTTTTCCCATTTTGGTAGAGTGCTCCAGCATCTAATGGTAACAAAAGGTCTAGTGGAAGAGTTTTCAAACCCTTTAATAGCATCCTGAATGATCTGTGGAAGTTGGCTGGCTTGTTTATGACTTGTCAACTTTACAAACCTAACAAAGCCATATTCAAACATTTGGGAAAGCCAGCTAGAATTAGGATCATCATCATCACCATCATCTGATTCTTCATCAGTGAAATATGAACCATCACCAAAATTAATAAGGAGACCGGGAAATGGATGTTTCTTTTCATACACTCTGAGACTGCTCCCAAAGTGATCTTCCCATTCAAGTTGAATAAAGACATTATCACCTTCGTCTATTTCATTAGGGTCAGGAATAGTAGCAGTAACAAGTTTTCTGAAATACTTGGACCATAGGTCAAAAGACCTAGACATAACCTTGCTATCTAGAATACGAGATTGTAAATCTGAAGGCAAGTTGGCAACAGCACTTCTTAACATGGATTGGGTCTTAAGACTCAATCTAGCATAATCAGTGCCCATTATAGTCTTTTTATCCATCGAATGGATTTCCTCTTTGCCAAAGAGTTGACTAATGTAGGCTTTGAGACGGCTCGCAAGAGCCTCATTTTTTGAAACAGGGTTGTTTTCTGGAACAAAGTCAATATTTGAAGCAAGGTCATTATTTGGAATAAGGTTACCATAATGGCTCATGTAAATCTCGTTTTGAGCAGTAAGGTTAACAAGGTGGATTTCAAGGGCTCTAAGGGTTTTATGAAAAACATTACTGTGGTTTTTGGTAAAAGCAAACTGAAGGTTATCAAGAATGAATTTAATAGAATCTGGTAATTCTGAATAGTTTCCATTGTGGAATTGTAAATTCTTTGACAAAACTTCCTGTAAAGCAATTAATATATCACCATTAGAGTATGTCACCTCTGCTGGGACATCTCCTTGAAGGGATGTTGATCCACTGGGTTTTACACCAGAAGATGCGCCTTCATGCAATTTAAGAGGTCGTCCCGCTGGGAAGCCTTTGTTTTGAGAATAGTCCTGTGCAGGAGCTTTTCCCTTGTTTTTCCTTTCCATAATGATCCACTTACTAGTGGTATAAATATGAATAGTATTATTATCCCACTTATTAGCGGTATTTATCCACGCATCATTGTCCAGTTCCTGCAAAGGATCATCGATAATGTTAGGATAATGAATAGTCTTTAACATTTTGGTATTGTGAAAATTACCTTTAAAATCATCAGGATTCATTATTAGTTCTTGAACAAGTTCATTCATGGGAGAGTCTTTCTTATAAGACAGATTATCAATATCAATCTCAAACTTTGAAGCAAATTTGAATTTTACTTTCTGTCCAAAAGGATCAGCAGTAATTCCATCATGTTCAACAAGAAAGGGATACAAAGCGTTAATAAATGGCAGACCAAGGATCACTTTATCAGTCATGTTTTTGACAAGAACAGAAGGAATCTTGAAACAAACATTATCATGGCACACCTGAGCATCATTCAATTCATACTTAATTTTCATTTGAGAACCATTAGCAGAAACCAATCTTTCAGTAGATTTCTCAAAGTATTTTGAGGGAATTAATCCTTCTTGGATACAGTTCATATCTGCACCAGAATCAATCATGGCAATAACAGTGAAATGATAATCAGGAGAAACAACAATTTTAACTTTTGTAAACCATTTTGGAGGACATAATTTATTAACAAAAGCAAGTTGGGGATCAATAAAAGTATCAGGAGTACCTTTAGAAAGAAGAGCTTGTTGACTGGATTCATCTCCATCACTGTGCCCATTTTGTTCCTTACTGGATTTATTAAGATTTTTATCAAGTTTTAACATTGTCAATTCTTGTTTGAGATTATTGTTATCACTTTTCATGCTTTTAAATTCATGTTTTAATTCAATTATCTCTTGTTTAACAATATGAATTTTATTATGGAGATCATTAACAGTTAATTCTTTAGATTTCTTTTTATTAAATCTTTCTAAAGTTTCTTCAAAACTTATAGTAGATTTTGGTTTTTTACCAATTTCATCTCTTATCAAGTTTTTCTTAAACCTATCCAAATAATCTTTCTGGAGTTCAGGGTTTTCAATTTGATTGATTAGCTGAATTATCAATTTTTCATCTTCTTCACTTTTGGTGAGAGCATTAATAACATTGCAACAGGAGTCTCTACAACCAATTTTAATATTAGGAGAATCAGAAGAATCATCAGCAGATTGATAGCAAGAATCAGATGAAGAGGAAAAATCATCTTCCAAAGAATCAGACGAGTTGTTTGATTCGAGGATTCTGAATAACTCTTCTTGCACATTATCATCAATGTTTAACATGTTGAACTTGTTTTTCAATTTACCAGGTTTTTCTTTGCAATCTTTACTAAAGTGTCCAGGTTTACCGCAGTTAAAGCATTTACCTTTACCTGATCTTTGTTTAACATATTTTTTAGAAACATTTTTCTTTTTAGCATAGAAATCATTAGGTTTAACAAAGTTATTTCTGTATTTTTTATGGCCTTTATCATGTTTTTTACTTTTTTGCTTGGAAGGAGCAATAGGAGGCAGACCATATTGTTCACAGAAATTTCCCATTTCATATTTAGCTTTTCTTTTATTTTTTAATTGGTGTTTTAACAGTTTTTCATCATTACACATATTAATACCAAGTTTTTTAATAGTACTGAAAATATCACCATAAGTTAAATTATCATAATCAATAGAATCATTTTTACCCATTAATTCTTGTTTTACCTTATGAGCAAAGATTGGAGGCAGACCGTCAATAAACTTTTCTTTCCAATAAGGCTTATGGCAATCTTTCCGGAGCATCACTCTGGAAGTAAAAACATCTTGGTACCATCTGTAATCAGACATAGTTGGACAACTCAAATTATTCAAATAATCAGAAACACGGGAGGAAATATTTGATGGAGTACCAACAAAATGTTTGAGGATAGTATAGATCAAGGTATTGACACCATCAGGAATACCACGACCAATACTTTCATCAAAAATAGGCAAACCTTCCTCATTCTTTTTAACAGCATGTTTAATAGACTCTTTGGATTCTTCAGTGATGTATGAATCCCACCATCCACGAAGAGTACCAGAAAAACCAGTAAGAAGCAAGTTAACAATTTCAGGTTGATCAAGATCATGGTTGTTTTGATAAGCAATACCAACCATAGACATGTGACTCATTTTGTTAATGATTTCCTGTTCAGACAAACCATCAATATTCCATTCATAGAGCTTATCAGCAGAGACAGAAAACTGTGTTTGAAAAGATCTCTCTTCAAACTGCATATCAGGAGGAGTAGGTTTTGGATACCAATTTTTTGTAAAAGACATGGGTTTGGGGTTCCCAACAAATCTTTTAATTTCTGGAAAATCATCAACAAGGATTCTTTTAGCAGGAACAGAAGAAACAGAAGAAACATTATCAGAATCTGTATTTTCTTCAGAAACAATTTCTTTTTTGGAAATAGTTCGATTAATTGGAGTACTTGTAGAAGTACCAGTACCCTCAGTTTTAATCTTTAGATCAGAAAGCATTTTGTCAACAATTTCAAGAGTCTTGGACTGAGAAGTTTTAAACACAACTTTTTCTCTTTGACTGGGTAAATCAATCAAAGGTTTCTCAGTTTTAACAGGAACAGATTTTTCAGAAGCAGAAACAGATTTTTCAACAAATTTTTCTTCAATACGGTCAAGCTGTTGACCAATAATATGCAAAGATTGATTAGTGAAATTGTTTTGTTCAATAAGGCTAACAATAGGAGTTTGATCATCAGCAATTTTGAAAGGAGAGGCCTTCACTTCCTCTTTTGTCACTTCATCTTTCTTGGTAGTTATCAAAATAGAATCAAGAGGAGGATGACTAGATCTAATAATAGTTTTATCAATCTTAACAAAATTTGATTTCTTTATCACATTCAAATGTTGTTTTGAAACCTCATTATTTGGAACATAATGGTTTTCAAGAAAATCAAAAAACAAAATATGTTTTTTCAATTGATTCATCATTTCCAACCATTTTCTTTTAACACGGTCTTTATCAGACTGAGCAAATTTATCTTGGAAATATTCTCTCTTGGTTTTGTTTGATGCAAGCATAAACTCATTGTACAAAGCATCCCAATCAATTTCAAAATCATCATTTAAAACAGTCAAAACTCTTAATCGATTTTGGTAAACAGGAGGAGTTTCAATAGGAGAATCAAGATCAGATGGGGTAACAGAAACAGTATCTTCCTCATCTTCATTAGCAGTTTTACTAAATGGGGTGGAAGTTTCGGGTTTAGTTGAATAGTAAACAGAGCTAAATTGGGATTTATCACTTGAAATACCTTTTAGCTTTAAATCAGAGGCTGTTTCCAAATTCTTTTTCAAAAATTCATTGATCTCGCGATCTCTTTTTGAAATACTTTCAGATCCAGCAAAGGAATGTCTTCCTTCGTTGATCCTCAAAGGTGGATTGTTTTGAAAACTTATTTTAACAGTACCATCAAGATATTGTTGAATATGGGTGAGATCAAGCTCATCAAAAATGGGTTTAGCAGGAGGGGTTTCTTGTTCTAACAACCAATCATTAGGAAGTTTAACATCTTGCCATTGAATCATTTTTGGAACTTGGATTTTAGCATCAGGAGTTGAACATTGAATTAACATGGTTTTACCTGAAGGTTCTCTAGGCATTATAGCACAAGGATTCATTTGAGTACCCATAAGTTTATAATAAATGCGGTAAATCAAAGCAAATGGCTTACTACCCTCTTCCATGTGATAACCAGATGAAGCAATATTCAAAGTCAAAGCTTTAACAATATTAGGATCATCCAAAGCAAGAGTAAGATCAGGGTAACAGTTAAAATAAACAGGACCATCATACAAAGAAGCAGTGATCATACCAAGAATGCTATCTTTAAAGATCTTAAATCTAGCATCTCTTAAACACATGAGAACAGAAGCATTAATACCCTTTCGGGTGAGTGGTTTAATAGCAACTTGAACCATACCAATATGCAAATAATAGAATTTTTTAGCGGCAATGAAGTCATTAATATTCTTTTTAGTAAACAAACAACATTTTTCATGAATTCTTGAAATAGAGAAAATTTGTTCAACAGTTCTAGCTTTGTAAGCAGAATGAAAAGTACTTTCAACAAAACTAGTTTTATAAACAGTTTTAGTATCAACTTTAGGAATAGTCCATTTACGAAAATCAGGGATCACCTCATTATCATCAATAGTGTGATCTTCTTCATTTACAATATCAGGAGGACAACTAGTCCTGGAGCTGATAGAGGAGTTGGATCTCCACAACTTATCCATATTATCCTAGGTTCAACACTCAGTTATCATGTTTTTCTCACAACCGTTGCATTTCGTAACACATACCCTAACCAACCTCATACCTCTCAAGCCCTACACGCCCTCACTTGGCTCAAACGGGCCTTACAGCTAGGTCCTAGGAATTCACTTTACGACTAGGGTGGCGCCAACGACGGTAAGAAGGGAACACAACAACGGAATGTCAAGCGTTCGGGTAGACACGGACAAGAAGACAAAGAACACAACCACACTACCACCGGCCAGAAAAGAGTGGCTCTGATACCATAAATAGGTTGGGGTTTTTCCTGGGATAAGGAGACTATTTAGATTAGGATGATCTTAGATCTAAAGATTAAAACTGAGGGTACTGGTACTTCTACAAGTACTCCAATTAATCGAACTATTTCAAAAAAAGAAATTGTTTCTGAAGAAAATACAGATTCTGATAATGTTTCTTCTGTTCCTGCTAAAAGAATCTTTGATGATGATTTCCCAGAAATTAAAAGATTTGTTGGGAACTCCAAACCCATGTCTTTTACAAAAAATTGGTACCCAAAACCTACTCCTCCTGATATGCAGTTTGAAGAAAGATCTTTTCAAACACAGTTTTCTGTCTCTGCTGATAAGCTCTATGAATGGAATATTGATGGTTTGTCTGAACAGGAAATCATTAATAAAATGAGTCACATGTCTATGGTTGGTATTGCTTATCAAAACAACCATGATCGGTAGACACGGACAAGAAGACAAAGAACTACTACCTTGTTCATCCTTGCTTTGTAATCCTACAAACCTTGTAACTAGGACTAGTTCAAGCTTTGTAATTCACTACTACTACTGTAAGTGTTTATCCTACTTTCAATAAGAAGTATTTTCAGTTCTATGTTCATTACTTTACTTGTTGCTACCACCACCTTGGACGGATTACCGCCATACCGGATGGTTCTAAATTGCTTTCATTTATTTTGAACTATTATTTTGATCTATACTGCTTGGCTGGTTCTACCGCCTTATTATTGTTCTTACATTCAAGTTACTTACTTCCAACCTATTTCCATTTACAATATTACTGTGCTTCCACTCACACTCTTCAGCAGCGTGTCCCCTTCCCCCTTTATGGTATCAGAGCCACTCTTTTCTGGCCGGTGGTAGTGTGGTTGTGTTCTTTGTCTTCTTGTCAGTATCTACCCGAACGCTTGACATTCCGTTGTTGTGTTCCCTTCTTACCGTCGTTGGCGCCACCCTAGTCGTAAAGTGAATTCCTAGGACCTAGCTGTAAGGCCCGTTTGAGCCAAGTGAGGGCGTGTAGGGCATGAGAGGTATGAGGTTGGTTAGGGTATGTGTTACGAAATGCAACGGTTGTGAGAAAAACATGATAACTGAGTGTTGAACCTAGGATAGTATGGATAAGTTGTGGAGATCCAACTCCTCTATCAGCTCCAGGACTAGTTGTCCTCCTGATATTGTGAATGAAGAAGATCACACTATTGATGATAATGAGGTGATCCCTGATTTTCGTAAATGGACTATTCCTAAAGTTGATACTAAAACTGTTTATAAAACTAGTTTTGTTGAAAGTACTTTTCATTCTGCTTATAAAGCTAGAACTGTTGAACAAATCTTCTCTATTTCAAGAATTCATGAAAAATGTTGTTTGTTTACTAAAAAGAATATTAATGACTTCATTGCTGCTAAAAAATTCTATTATTTGCATATTGGTATGGTTCAAGTTGCTATTAAACCACTCACCCGAAAGGGTATTAATGCTTCTGTTCTCATGTGTTTAAGAGATGCTAGATTTAAGATTTTTAAAGATAGCATTCTTGGTATGATCACTGCTTCTTTGTATGATGGTCCTGTTTATTTCAACTGTTATCCTGATCTTACTCTTGCTTTGGATGATCCTAATATTGTTAAAGCTTTAACTTTGAATATTGCTTCATCTGGCTATCACATGGAAGAAGGTAGTAAGCCTTTTGCTTTGATTTATCGCATTTATTACAAATTAATGGGTACTCAAATGAATCCTTGTGCTGTAATGCCTAGAGAACCTTCAGGTAAAACCATGTTAATTCAATGTTCAACTCCTGATGCCAAAATCCAAGTTCCAAAAATGATTCAATGGCAAGATGTTAAACTTCCTAATGATTGGTTGTTAGAACAAGAAACCCCTCCTGCTAAACCCATTTTTGATGAGCTTGATCTCACCCATATTCAACAATATCTTGATGGTACTGTTAAAATAAGTTTTCAAAACAATCCACCTTTGAGGATCAACGAAGGAAGACATTCCTTTGCTGGATCTGAAAGTATTTCAAAAAGAGATCGCGAGATCAATGAATTTTTGAAAAAGAATTTGGAAACAGCCTCTGATTTAAAGCTAAAAGGTATTTCAAGTGATAAATCCCAATTTAGCTCTGTTTACTATTCAACTAAACCCGAAACTTCCACCCCATTTAGTAAAACTGCTAATGAAGATGAGGAAGATACTGTTTCTGTTACCCCATCTGATCTTGATTCTCCTATTGAAACTCCTCCTGTTTACCAAAATCGATTAAGAGTTTTGACTGTTTTAAATGATGATTTTGAAATTGATTGGGATGCTTTGTACAATGAGTTTATGCTTGCATCAAACAAAACCAAGAGAGAATATTTCCAAGATAAATTTGCTCAGTCTGATAAAGACCGTGTTAAAAGAAAATGGTTGGAAATGATGAATCAATTGAAAAAACATATTTTGTTTTTTGATTTTCTTGAAAACCATTATGTTCCAAATAATGAGGTTTCAAAACAACATTTGAATGTGATAAAGAAATCAAATTTTGTTAAGATTGATAAAACTATTATTAGATCTAGTCATCCTCCTCTTGATTCTATTTTGATAACTACCAAGAAAGATGAAGTGACAAAAGAGGAAGTGAAGGCCTCTCCTTTCAAAATTGCTGATGATCAAACTCCTATTGTTAGCCTTATTGAACAAAACAATTTCACTAATCAATCTTTGCATATTATTGGTCAACAGCTTGACCGTATTGAAGAAAAATTTGTTGAAAAATCTGTTCCTGTTTTTGAAAAATCTGTTCCTGTTAAAACTGAGAAACCTTTGATTGATTTACCCAGTCAGAGAGAAAAGGTTATGTTTAAAACTTCTCAGTCCAAGACTCTTGAAATTGTTGAACAAATGCTTTCTGATTTAAAAGCAAAAACTGAGGGTACCTCTACAAGTACTCCAACTGCTCTAATTATTTCCAAAAAAGAAATTGTTTCTGAAGAAAATACAGATTCTGATACTGTGTCTTCTGTTTCTACTGATCAACTTTATGAATGGAATATTGATGGTTTGTCTGAATTGGAAATCGTTGCTAAAATGATTCACATGTCTATTGTTAGTATTGCTTACCAAAATAACCATGATCTTGATCAACCGGGTATTATTAACTTGCTTGTTACTGGTTTTTCTGGTGCCCTTCGTGGATGGTGGGATTCATATATCACTGAAGAATCCAGAGAGTCTATTAAACATGCTACTAAAAAGAATGATGAATGTTTGCCTATTTTTGATGAAAGTATTGTTTGTAATGGTGTCAATACCTTGATCTATACTATTCTCAAACACTTTGTTGGTACTCCATCCAATATTTCATCTAATGATTACTTAAATGGTTTGAGTTGTCCAACTATGTCTGATTACAGATGGTATCAAGATGTTTTTATTTCCAGAGTGATGCTCCGGAAAGATTGTCTTAAGTTTTATTGGAAAGAAAAGTTTATTGACAGTCTGCCTCCTATCTTTGCTCATAAGGTAAAACAAAAATTAGTGGGTAAAAATAATTCTATTGATTATAATAATTTAACCTATGAAGATATTTTCAATACTATTAAAAAACTTAGTACCAATAGGTGTAATAATAAAAAATTGTTAAAACACCAATTCAAGTACAAATATAATTTTGTTAAACCTAATTATTTCCATGCTAAGAAGAGATGTGTTAACTATGGAAAATCTGGATACTTTAATAAAAATTGTAAAAGAAAACCTAGTAATTTACAAGACAAATTCAACATATTAAAAATTGATAACTCTTCTGATATTAAAATTGGTCGTAGAGGTTCTTGCTGCAATGTTATTAAAACCAATGTTCTCAACAAGAGTAAAGGGGATAAAACTTTGGAAAAATTTAATAAAAAGAAAGCTAAAGAACTAACTGTTAATGATTTACAGCATGAAATTAATATTGTTAAACAAGAGATAAACGAATTAAAACATGATTTTAAAGATATTAAAAATGATAAAAATAATCTTAAACAAGGACTTGAGCATAATGATGGAGATGAATCTGGTCAACAAGCTCTTCTTTCTGGTAAAGGTATTCCTGATGATGTCACTATTTCTCAACTTGCTCTTGTTAACAAAATAATTCCTCCAAAATGGTTTACAAAAGTTAAAATTGTTGTTTCTCTTGATTATCATTTCACAGTTATTGCCATGATAGATTCAGGGGCAGACATGAACTGTATCCAAGAAGGACTGGTTCCTTCAAAATACTTTGAAAAATCTACTGAAAGATTGGTTTCTGCTAATGGTTCTCAAATGAAAATAAAGTATGAATTGAATAATGCTCATGTTTGCCATGCTAATGTTTGTTTCAAGATTCCTTCTGTTCTTGTTAAAAATATGACTGATAAAGTGATTCTTGGTTTGCCTTTTATAAATGCTTTATATCCTTTTCTTGTTGAACATGATGGAATTACTACTGATCCGTTTGGACAAAAAGTGAAGTTCAAATTTGCTTCTAAGTTTGATATTGATACTCATACTGCTTCAAACATGATTCATGCTAAAATTAAACATCTTCAATTTCTTCAGCAAGAAGTTAGATACAAGAAAATTGCTGAACAAATATCTGATAAATTGTTGCAATCCAAAATTGATAATTTTCAAAAAATGTTAATTGATGATGTTTGCTCCGATGTTCCTAATGCTTTCTGGCATAGGAAGAAACATATTGTTGATTTGCCGTATGTCAAAGATTTTGATGAGAAAAATATTCCCACTAAAGCTCGTCCTATCCAAATGAATGTTGAAACTGTTGAATTTTGCAAAAAAGAAATCCATGATTTGTTGCAGAAAAAATTGATTAGGAATAGCAAGTCTCCCTGGTCTTGTTCAGCCTTTTATGTCCAAAAAAATGCTGAGATTGAAAGAGGAACCCCAAGATTAGTCATTAACTACAAACCCTTGAATAAGGTTTTAGAATGGATTCGGTATCCCATTCCCAACAAGAATGACCTTGTCCATAGGCTAAATGAAGCTGTTGTGTTCTCCAAGTTTGATATGAAATCTGGGTTTTGGCAAATTCAGATTAATGAGAATGATAGGTACAAAACTGCTTTCACCACTCCTTTTGGACATTATGAGTGGAATGTTATGCCATTTGGTCTTAAAAATGCCCCAAGTGAGTTTCAAAATATCATGAATGATATTTTTAACTCCTTCAGTCATTTCACCATTGTTTATATTGATGATGTTCTTGTTTACTCTAGCTCTATTGACGAACACTGGAAACATTTGAATTCGTTTCTAGATACTATCAAAAGAAATGGTCTTGTTGTCTCAGCCAAGAAGGTTAAACTATTCCAAACCAAAGTCCGTTTTCTGGGCTATGATATCTCTGAAGGACAGATTCGTCCTATAGATAGAGCCATCCAGTTTGCTGATAAGTTTCCTGATGTTATCATTGACAAAACACAGCTCCAAAGATTTCTTGGGTCATTAAACTATGTTGCAGATTTTTACAAAGATATGAGGAAACAATGCAAACCTTTGTTTGATCGGTTAAAAAGTAATCCTCCTCCTTGGTCTGATGTTCATACTTCTATTGTTAAACAAATCAAAACTCATGTCAAGACATTGCCTTGTCTTGGTATTCCTACTGTTGGTGCTTTCAAAATTGTTGAGACTGATGCCTCTGATGTTGGTTATGGTGGTATTCTAAAACAAAAAGTTTCTCCTGAGTCCTCTGAACAAATTGTTCGTTTCTATTCAGGCATTTGGAACAATGCACAGTTAAATTATAGTACTATTAAAAAAGAGATTTTATCCATAGTACTATGTATTTCAAAATTTCAAAGTGATTTATTAAACCAAAAATTTTTGTTACGAATTGATTGCAAAAGTGCTAAATATGTTATTGAAAAAGATGTTGAAAATATTGCTTCAAAACATATTTTTGCTAGATGGCAAGCTATTTTAAGCGTTTTTGATTTTGATATTGAATATATTAAAGGATCTCAAAATTCTATCCCTGATTTCCTTACCCGTGAATTTCTGCAGTGTCACAATGGCAAGTAGAAGACAAAATCCTCCTGTTGAAACCCCTAAACAAATTGTTAAAAAAGAACCTGCTTCTCCCCTTGATATAACCAACCGTTTCACCACCCTAGGAACCATCCCTAGGAATAATTACTCCACTGTTCTTGCTTCATCTTATGATCCTTATGCCTTAACCCCTGTTAACCGGCCCATCAAAACTGTTTATCCAAAAAGTTCCCCCCAATACATCAAAAAACAATATTACCAACACCTGTTTTATGTTGAACCCAACAGAGCCTCTATTTCTGATCCTCTCAGACTTGCTAAGAGTTATTTCCCTCCGACGTTTCATTGGATTCCAGAGCATAGGGAAAAGAATTTAAATTATTATTCTGATCTTCTGCGCCATGAAAGATCTATTATTATTAACACCATTTCTGATCATAATGTTACTTCCAAAATTATTTACCACAGTGTTTACTTGGCCAATTTCATTTCTGAAGAACAATGGGGCTCTTCTCTTACATCTACCAGATCAATGCCAAGTTCCCCCATTCCCTATTCATATTATGATTATATCATGGCTTGGACAAGATTCATGCTGCACCAGAATGAAAACATGTCTCATTCCTGGTTTGTTAACTTTGACAAAGAATTCACTGGTGATTTACCCCTTTGGTTCAACCACTGGTGGGGCCAATTTGGTCCTGTTACTGAATTATTTCCTGCACCATTGCTTGATGCTTTCAATTGTTTCAAGAAATGTTATAGGTGTGATGCTTATGGAGCCAAATTTCCTGCTTTGCTCCATTTTGTTAAAAAATATAAAATACCTTGGATATTGAAATGGCAATATGAGAAAGATGGTGATGTTCTCTCCAGGCATTGGTATGTAAAATGGTGGGGCAAATTCCCTCACACTCAAAAGATCATTACTGCTGTTAACTCTATTTCCAGAGAATCTTCATCTGCTGCTGCTTTGCCCATGGCAAATGATCATCCCCTCGTTCAAACCCCTGCTCCTGCTAATGCTCCCTCTTCTTCTTCTGGCAAAAAGGTTCAGACTAAGAGCTCCCCTATTGACAATTTGAAAAAGAATCCTGATGCTCTTCTAGCTTTACTCAAATGGGCAGAAGATGCTGTTGCTAATCAAGAAGAATCCAAGGCTTCCTCTGAAGAATCTGTTGCTCACAACCCCTATTTCCCATATGACCAGGAGCTGTTTGGACATGATGAAGATAACACTCCAGAAGATTGAGCTTATTTGTCTAGCCTGCACAAAGGCCAAATGCTGCACTGTTTACTAGTGGACTTTCACTGTTAATTTCCACTCCTGATGATAATATTCTGAAAAAGTTGATTCTCCGTGTTTCCCGTGACTTTTAGTCACACCAAGATTGCTTTTTACTGTTGCTTTTTACTGTTAACTTTTACTGTTCATGAGTACTGTTTACTCAAAGCTTTGCCTATTTAAGGGGGGATGTCCCTGGGGCTTCTCAAGCATAGTTAGAAGCATAGTTTTAGTTCTGATTTCTCTTCCCTTAGAACTAGTTCTTAGAGAGAGAACCCACTTGCTTCCACTACTACTTGCTTCCACTACTACTATTGTTCTACTACTACCTTGTTCATCCTTGCTTTGTAATCCTACAAACCTTGTAACTAGGACTAGTTCAAGCTTTGTAATTCACTACTACTACTGTAAGTGTTTATCCTACTTTCAATAAGAAGTATTTTCAGTTCTATGTTCATTACTTTACTTGTTGCTACCACCACCTTGGACGGATTACCGCCATACCGGATGGTTCTAAATTGCTTTCATTTATTTTGAACTATTATTTTGATCTATACTGCTTGGCTGGTTCTACCGCCTTATTATTGTTCTTACATTCAAGTTACTTACTTCCAACCTATTTCCATTTACAATATTACTGTGCTTCCACTCACACTCTTCAGCAGCGTGTCCCCTTCCCCCTTTATGGTATCAGAGCCACTCTTTTCTGGCCGGTGGTAGTGTGGTTGTGTTCTTTGTCTTCTTGTCAGTATCTACCCGAACGCTTGACATTCCGTTGTTGTGTTCCCTTCTTACCGTCGTTGGCGCCACCCTAGTCGTAAAGTGAATTCCTAGGACCTAGCTGTAAGGCCCGTTTGAGCCAAGTGAGGGCGTGTAGGGCATGAGAGGTATGAGGTTGGTTAGGGTATGTGTTACGAAATGCAACGGTTGTGAGAAAAACATGATAACTGAGTGTTGAACCTAGGATAGTATGGATAAGTTGTGGAGATCCAACTCCTCTATCAGCTCCAGGACTAGTTGTCCTCCTGATATTGTGAATGAAGAAGATCACACTATTGATGATAATGAGGTGATCCCTGATTTTCGTAAATGGACTATTCCTAAAGTTGATACTAAAACTGTTTATAAAACTAGTTTTGTTGAAAGTACTTTTCATTCTGCTTATAAAGCTAGAACTGTTGAACAAATCTTCTCTATTTCAAGAATTCATGAAAAATGTTGTTTGTTTACTAAAAAGAATATTAATGACTTCATTGCTGCTAAAAAATTCTATTATTTGCATATTGGTATGGTTCAAGTTGCTATTAAACCACTCACCCGAAAGGGTATTAATGCTTCTGTTCTCATGTGTTTAAGAGATGCTAGATTTAAGATTTTTAAAGATAGCATTCTTGGTATGATCACTGCTTCTTTGTATGATGGTCCTGTTTATTTCAACTGTTATCCTGATCTTACTCTTGCTTTGGATGATCCTAATATTGTTAAAGCTTTAACTTTGAATATTGCTTCATCTGGCTATCACATGGAAGAAGGTAGTAAGCCTTTTGCTTTGATTTATCGCATTTATTACAAATTAATGGGTACTCAAATGAATCCTTGTGCTGTAATGCCTAGAGAACCTTCAGGTAAAACCATGTTAATTCAATGTTCAACTCCTGATGCCAAAATCCAAGTTCCAAAAATGATTCAATGGCAAGATGTTAAACTTCCTAATGATTGGTTGTTAGAACAAGAAACCCCTCCTGCTAAACCCATTTTTGATGAGCTTGATCTCACCCATATTCAACAATATCTTGATGGTACTGTTAAAATAAGTTTTCAAAACAATCCACCTTTAAGGATCAACGAAGGAAGACATTCCTTTGCTGGATCTGAAAGTATTTCAAAAAGAGATCGCGAGATCAATGAATTTTTGAAAAAGAATTTGGAAACATCCTCTGATTTAAAGCTAAAAGGTATTTCAAGTGATAAATCCCAATTTAGCTCTGTTTACTATTCAACTAAACCCGAAACTTCCACTCCATTTAGTAAAACTGCTAATGAAGATGAGGAAGATACTGTTTCTGTTACTCCATCTGATCTTGATTCTCCTATTGAAACTCCTCCTGTTTACCAAAATCAATTAAGAGTTTTGACTGTTTTAAATGATGATTTTGAAATTGATTGGGATGCTTTGTACAATGAGTTTATGCTTGCATCAAACAGAACCAAGAGAGAATATTTCCAAGATAAATTTGCTCAGTCTGATAAAGACCGTGTTAAAAGAAAATGGTTGGAAATGATGAATCAATTGAAAAAACATATTTTGTTTTTTGATTTTCTTGAAAACCATTATGTTCCAAATAATGAGGTTTCAAAACAACATTTATCTGTGATAAAGAAATCAAATTTTGTTAAGATTGATAAAACCATTGTTAGGTCTAGTCATCCTCCTCTTGATTCTATTTTGATAACTACCAAGAAAGATGAAGTGACAAAAGAGGAAGTGAAGGCCTCTCCTTTCAAAATTGCTGATGATCAAACTCCTATTGTTAGCCTTATTGAACAAAACAATTTCACTAATCAATCTTTGCATATTATTGGTCAACAGCTTGACCGTATTGAAGAAAAATTTGTTGAAAAATCTGTTCCTGTTTTTGAAAAATCTGTTCCTGTTAAAACTGAGAAACCTTTGATTGATTTACCCAGTCAGAGAGAAAAGGTTATGTTTAAAACTTCTCAGTCCAAGACTCTTGAAATTGTTGAACAAATGCTTTCTGATTTAAAAGCAAAAACTGAGGGTACCTCTACAAGTACTCCAACTGCTCTAATTATTTCCAAAAAAGAAATTGTTTCTGAAGAAAATACAGATTCTGATACTGTGTCTTCTGTTTCTACTGATCAACTTTATGAATGGAATATTGATGGTTTGTCTGAATTGGAAATCGTTGCTAAAATGATTCACATGTCTATTGTTAGTATTGCTTACCAAAATAACCATGATCTTGATCAACCGGGTATTATTAACTTGCTTGTTACTGGTTTTTCTGGTGCCCTTCGTGGATGGTGGGATTCATATATCACTGAAGAATCCAGAGAGTCTATTAAACATGCTACTAAAAAGAATGATGAATGTTTGCCTATTTTTGATGAAAGTATTGTTTGTAATGGTGTCAATACCTTGATCTATACTATTCTCAAACACTTTGTTGGTACTCCATCCAATATTTCATCTAATGATTACTTAAATGGTTTGAGTTGTCCAACTATGTCTGATTACAGATGGTATCAAGATGTTTTTATTTCCAGAGTGATGCTCCGGAAAGATTGTCTTAAGTTTTATTGGAAAGAAAAGTTTATTGACAGTCTGCCTCCTATCTTTGCTCATAAGGTAAAACAAAAATTAGTGGGTAAAAATAATTCTATTGATTATAATAATTTAACCTATGAAGATATTTTCAATACTATTAAAAAACTTAGTACCAATAGGTGTAATAATAAAAAATTGTTAAAACACCAATTCAAGTACAAATATAATTTTGTTAAACCTAATTATTTCCATGCTAAGAAGAGATGTGTTAACTATGGAAAATCTGGATACTTTAATAAAAATTGTAAAAGAAAACCTAGTAATTTACAAGACAAATTCAACATATTAAAAATTGATAACTCTTCTGATATTAAAATTGGTCGTAGAGGTTCTTGCTGCAATGTTATTAAAACCAATGTTCTCAACAAGAGTAAAGGGGATAAAACTTTGGAAAAATTTAATAAAAAGAAAGCTAAAGAACTAACTGTTAATGATTTACAGCATGAAATTAATATTGTTAAACAAGAGATAAACGAATTAAAACATGATTTTAAAGATATTAAAAATGATAAAAATAATCTTAAACAAGGACTTGAGCATAATGATGGAGATGAATCTGGTCAACAAGCTCTTCTTTCTGGTAAAGGTATTCCTGATGATGTCACTATTTCTCAACTTGCTCTTGTTAACAAAATAATTCCTCCAAAATGGTTTACAAAAGTTAAAATTGTTGTTTCTCTTGATTATCATTTCACAGTTATTGCCATGATAGATTCAGGGGCAGACATGAACTGTATCCAAGAAGGACTGGTTCCTTCAAAATACTTTGAAAAATCTACTGAAAGATTGGTTTCTGCTAATGGTTCTCAAATGAAAATAAAGTATGAATTGAATAATGCTCATGTTTGCCATGCTAATGTTTGTTTCAAGATTCCTTCTGTTCTTGTTAAAAATATGACTGATAAAGTGATTCTTGGTTTGCCTTTTATAAATGCTTTATATCCTTTTCTTGTTGAACATGATGGAATTACTACTGATCCGTTTGGACAAAAAGTGAAGTTCAAATTTGCTTCTAAGTTTGATATTGATACTCATACTGCTTCAAACATGATTCATGCTAAAATTAAACATCTTCAATTTCTTCAGCAAGAAGTTAGATACAAGAAAATTGCTGAACAAATATCTGATAAATTGTTGCAATCCAAAATTGATAATTTTCAAAAAATGTTAATTGATGATGTTTGCTCCGATGTTCCTAATGCTTTCTGGCATAGGAAGAAACATATTGTTGATTTGCCGTATGTCAAAGATTTTGATGAGAAAAATATTCCCACTAAAGCTCGTCCTATCCAAATGAATGTTGAAACTGTTGAATTTTGCAAAAAAGAAATCCATGATTTGTTGCAGAAAAAATTGATTAGGAATAGCAAGTCTCCCTGGTCTTGTTCAGCCTTTTATGTCCAAAAAAATGCTGAGATTGAAAGAGGAACCCCAAGATTAGTCATTAACTACAAACCCTTGAATAAGGTTTTAGAATGGATTCGGTATCCCATTCCCAACAAGAATGACCTTGTCCATAGGCTAAATGAAGCTGTTGTGTTCTCCAAGTTTGATATGAAATCTGGGTTTTGGCAAATTCAGATTAATGAGAATGATAGGTACAAAACTGCTTTCACCACTCCTTTTGGACATTATGAGTGGAATGTTATGCCATTTGGTCTTAAAAATGCCCCAAGTGAGTTTCAAAATATCATGAATGATATTTTTAACTCCTTCAGTCATTTCACCATTGTTTATATTGATGATGTTCTTGTTTACTCTAGCTCTATTGACGAACACTGGAAACATTTGAATTCGTTTCTAGATACTATCAAAAGAAATGGTCTTGTTGTCTCAGCCAAGAAGGTTAAACTATTCCAAACCAAAGTCCGTTTTCTGGGCTATGATATCTCTGAAGGACAGATTCGTCCTATAGATAGAGCCATCCAGTTTGCTGATAAGTTTCCTGATGTTATCATTGACAAAACACAGCTCCAAAGATTTCTTGGGTCATTAAACTATGTTGCAGATTTTTACAAAGATATGAGGAAACAATGCAAACCTTTGTTTGATCGGTTAAAAAGTAATCCTCCTCCTTGGTCTGATGTTCATACTTCTATTGTTAAACAAATCAAAACTCATGTCAAGACATTGCCTTGTCTTGGTATTCCTACTGTTGGTGCTTTCAAAATTGTTGAGACTGATGCCTCTGATGTTGGTTATGGTGGTATTCTAAAACAAAAAGTTTCTCCTGAGTCCTCTGAACAAATTGTTCGTTTCTATTCAGGCATTTGGAACAATGCACAGTTAAATTATAGTACTATTAAAAAAGAGATTTTATCCATAGTACTATGTATTTCAAAATTTCAAAGTGATTTATTAAACCAAAAATTTTTGTTACGAATTGATTGCAAAAGTGCTAAATATGTTATTGAAAAAGATGTTGAAAATATTGCTTCAAAACATATTTTTGCTAGATGGCAAGCTATTTTAAGCGTTTTTGATTTTGATATTGAATATATTAAAGGATCTCAAAATTCTATCCCTGATTTCCTTACCCGTGAATTTCTGCAGTGTCACAATGGCAAGTAGAAGACAAAATCCTCCTGTTGAAACCCCTAAACAAATTGTTAAAAAAGAACCTGCTTCTCCCCTTGATATAACCAACCGTTTCACCACCCTAGGAACCATCCCTAGGAATAATTACTCCACTGTTCTTGCTTCATCTTATGATCCTTATGCCTTAACCCCTGTTAACCGGCCCATCAAAACTGTTTATCCAAAAAGTTCCCCCCAATACATCAAAAAACAATATTACCAACACCTGTTTTATGTTGAACCCAACAGAGCCTCTATTTCTGATCCTCTCAGACTTGCTAAGAGTTATTTCCCTCCGACGTTTCATTGGATTCCAGAGCATAGGGAAAAGAATTTAAATTATTATTCTGATCTTCTGCGCCATGAAAGATCTATTATTATTAACACCATTTCTGATCATAATGTTACTTCCAAAATTATTTACCACAGTGTTTACTTGGCCAATTTCATTTCTGAAGAACAATGGGGCTCTTCTCTTACATCTACCAGATCAATGCCAAGTTCCCCCATTCCCTATTCATATTATGATTATATCATGGCTTGGACAAGATTCATGCTGCACCAGAATGAAAACATGTCTCATTCCTGGTTTGTTAACTTTGACAAAGAATTCACTGGTGATTTACCCCTTTGGTTCAACCACTGGTGGGGCCAATTTGGTCCTGTTACTGAATTATTTCCTGCACCATTGCTTGATGCTTTCAATTGTTTCAAGAAATGTTATAGGTGTGATGCTTATGGAGCCAAATTTCCTGCTTTGCTCCATTTTGTTAAAAAATATAAAATACCTTGGATATTGAAATGGCAATATGAGAAAGATGGTGATGTTCTCTCCAGGCATTGGTATGTAAAATGGTGGGGCAAATTCCCTCACACTCAAAAGATCATTACTGCTGTTAACTCTATTTCCAGAGAATCTTCATCTGCTGCTGCTTTGCCCATGGCAAATGATCATCCCCTCGTTCAAACCCCTGCTCCTGCTAATGCTCCCTCTTCTTCTTCTGGCAAAAAGGTTCAGACTAAGAGCTCCCCTATTGACAATTTGAAAAAGAATCCTGATGCTCTTCTAGCTTTACTCAAATGGGCAGAAGATGCTGTTGCTAATCAAGAAGAATCCAAGGCTTCCTCTGAAGAATCTGTTGCTCACAACCCCTATTTCCCATATGACCAGGAGCTGTTTGGACATGATGAAGATAACACTCCAGAAGATTGAGCTTATTTGTCTAGCCTGCACAAAGGCCAAATGCTGCACTGTTTACTAGTGGACTTTCACTGTTAATTTCCACTCCTGATGATAATATTCTGAAAAAGTTGATTCTCCGTGTTTCCCGTGACTTTTAGTCACACCAAGATTGCTTTTTACTGTTGCTTTTTACTGTTAACTTTTACTGTTCATGAGTACTGTTTACTCAAAGCTTTGCCTATTTAAGGGGGGATGTCCCTGGGGCTTCTCAAGCATAGTTAGAAGCATAGTTTTAGTTCTGATTTCTCTTCCCTTAGAACTAGTTCTTAGAGAGAGAACCCACTTGCTTCCACTACTACTTGCTTCCACTACTACTATTGTTCTACTACTACCTTGTTCATCCTTGCTTTGTAATCCTACAAACCTTGTAACTAGGACTAGTTCAAGCTTTGTAATTCACTACTACTACTGTAAGTGTTTATCCTACTTTCAATAAGAAGTATTTTCAGTTCTATGTTCATTACTTTACTTGTTGCTACCACCACCTTGGACGGATTACCGCCATACCGGATGGTTCTAAATTGCTTTCATTTATTTTGAACTATTATTTTGATCTATACTGCTTGGCTGGTTCTACCGCCTTATTATTGTTCTTACATTCAAGTTACTTACTTCCAACCTATTTCCATTTACAATATTACTGTGCTTCCACTCACACTCTTCAGCAGCGTGTCCCCTTCCCCCTTTATGGTCCTGTTTATTTTAACTGTTACCCTGATCTTACTCTTGCTTTGGATGATCCTAATATTGTTAAAGCTTTGACTTTGAATATTGCTTCATCTGGTTATCACATGGAAGAGGGTAGTAAGCCATTTGCTTTGATTTACCGCATTTATTATAAACTTATGGGTACTCAAATGAATCCTTGTGCTATAATGCCTAGAGAACCTTCAGGTAAAACCATGTTAATTCAATGTTCAACTCCTGATGCTAAAATCCACTTACTAGTGGTATAAATATGAATAGTATTATTATCCCACTTATTAGCGGTATTTATCCACGCATCATTGTCCAGTTCCTGCAAAGGATCATCGATAATGTTAGGATAATGAATAGTCTTTAACATTTTGGTATTGTGAAAATTACCTTTAAAATCATCAGGATTCATTATTAGTTCTTGAACAAGTTCATTCATGGGAGAGTCTTTCTTATAAGACAGATTATCAATATCAATCTCAAACTTTGAAGCAAATTTGAATTTTACTTTCTGTCCAAAAGGATCAGCAGTAATTCCATCATGTTCAACAAGAAAGGGATACAAAGCGTTAATAAATGGCAGACCAAGGATCACTTTATCAGTCATGTTTTTGACAAGAACAGAAGGAATCTTGAAACAAACATTATCATGGCACACCTGAGCATCATTCAATTCATACTTAATTTTCATTTGAGAACCATTAGCAGAAACCAATCTTTCAGTAGATTTCTCAAAGTATTTTGAGGGAATTAATCCTTCTTGGATACAGTTCATATCTGCACCAGAATCAATCATGGCAATAACAGTGAAATGATAATCAGGAGAAACAACAATTTTAACTTTTGTAAACCATTTTGGAGGACATAATTTATTAACAAAAGCAAGTTGGGGATCAATAAAAGTATCAGGAGTACCTTTAGAAAGAAGAGCTTGTTGACTGGATTCATCTCCATCACTGTGCCCATTTTGTTCCTTACTGGATTTATTAAGATTTTTATCAAGTTTTAACATTGTCAATTCTTGTTTGAGATTATTGTTATCACTTTTCATGCTTTTAAATTCATGTTTTAATTCAATTATCTCTTGTTTAACAATATGAATTTCATTATGGAGATCATTAACAGTTAATTCTTTAGATTTCTTTTTATTAAATCTTTCTAAAGTTTCTTCAAAACTTATAGTATTTACTTACTTCCAACCTATTTCCATTTACAATATTACTGTGCTTCCACTCACACTCTTCAGCAGCGTGTCCCCTTCCCCCTTTATGGTATCAGAGCCACTCTTTTCTGGCCGGTGGTAGTGTGGTTGTGTTCTTTGTCTTCTTGTCAGTATCTACCCGAACGCTTGACATTCCGTTGTTGTGTTCCCTTCTTACCGTCGTTGGCGCCACCCTAGTCGTAAAGTGAATTCCTAGGACCTAGCTGTAAGGCCCGTTTGAGCCAAGTGAGGGCGTGTAGGGCTTGAGAGGTATGAGGTTGGTTAGGGTATGTGTTACGAAATGCAACGGTTGTGAGAAAAACATGATAACTGAGTGTTGAACCTAGGATAATATGGATAAGTTGTGGAGATCCAACTCCTCTATCAGCTCCAGGACTAGTTGTCCTCCTGATATTGTAAATGAAGAAGATCACACTATTGATGATAATGAGGTGATCCCTGATTTTCGTAAATGGACTATTCCTAAAGTTGATACTAAAACTGTTTATAAAACTAGTTTTGTTGAAAGTACTTTTCATTCTGCTTACAAAGCTAGAACTGTTGAACAAATTTTCTCTATTTCAAGAATTCATGAAAAATGTTGTTTGTTTACTAAAAAGAATATTAATGACTTCATTGCCGCTAAAAAATTCTATTATTTGCATATTGGTATGGTTCAAGTTGCTATTAAACCACTCACCCGAAAGGGTATTAATGCTTCTGTTCTCATGTGTTTAAGAGATGCTAGATTTAAGATCTTTAAAGATAGCATTCTTGGTATGATCACTGCTTCTTTGTATGATGGTCCTGTTTATTTTAACTGTTACCCTGATCTTACTCTTGCTTTGGATGATCCTAATATTGTTAAAGCTTTGACTTTGAATATTGCTTCATCTGGTTATCACATGGAAGAGGGTAGTAAGCCATTTGCTTTGATTTACCGCATTTATTATAAACTTATGGGTACTCAAATGAATCCTTGTGCTATAATGCCTAGAGAACCTTCAGGTAAAACCATGTTAATTCAATGTTCAACTCCTGATGCTAAAATCCAAGTTCCAAAAATGATTCAATGGCAAGATGTTAAACTTCCTAATGATTGGTTGTTAGAACAAGAAACCCCTCCTGCTAAACCCATTTTTGATGAGCTTGATCTCACCCATATTCAACAATATCTTGACGATACTGTTAAAATAAGTTTTCAAAACAATCCACCTTTGAGGATCAACGAAGGAAGACATTCCTTTGCTGGATCTGAAAGTATTTCAAAAAGAGATCGCGAGATCAATGAATTTTTGAAAAAGAATTTGGAAACATCCTCTGATTTAAAGCTAAAAGGTATTTCAAGTGATAAATCCCAATTTAGCTCTGTTTACTATTCAACTAAACCCGAAACTTCCACTCCATTTAGTAAAACTGCTAATGAAGATGAGGAAGATACTGTTTCTGTTACTCCATCTGATCTTGATTCTCCTATTGAAACTCCTCCTGTTTACCAAAATCAATTAAGAGTTTTGACTGTTTTAAATGATGATTTTGAAATTGATTGGGATGCTTTGTACAATGAGTTTATGCTTGCATCAAACAGAACCAAGAGAGAATATTTCCAAGATAAATTTGCTCAGTCTGATAAAGACCGTGTTAAAAGAAAATGGTTGGAAATGATGAACCAATTAAAAAAACATATTTTGTTTTTTGATTTTCTTGAAAACCATTATGTTCCACATAATGAGGTTTCAAAACAACATTTATCTGTGATAAAGAAATCAAATTTTGTTAAGATTGATAAAACCATTGTTAGGTCTAGTCATCCTCCTCTTGATTCTATTTTGATAACTACCAAGAAAGATGAAGTGACAAAAGAGGAAGTGAAGGCCTCTCCTTTCAAAATTGCTGATGATCAAACTCCTATTGTTAGCCTTATTGAACAAAACAATTTTACGAATCAATCTTTGCATATTATTGGTCAACAGCTTGACCGTATTGAAGAAAAATTTGTTGAAAAATCTGTTTCTGCTTCTGAAAAATCTGTTCCTGTTAAAACTGAGAAACCTTCGATTGATTTACCCAGTCAAAGAGAAAAAGTTGTGTTTAAAACTTCTCAGTCCAAGACTCTTGAAATTGTTGACAAAATGCTTTCTGATCTAAAGATTAAAACTGAGGGTACTGGTACTTCTACAAGTACTCCAATTAATCGAACTATTTCAAAAAAAGAAATTGTTTCTGAAGAAAATACAGATTCTGATAATGTTTCTTCTGTTCCTGCTAAAAGAATCTTTGATGATGATTTCCCAGAAATTAAAAGATTTGTTGGGAACTCCAAACCCATGTCTTTTACAAAAAATTGGTACCCAAAACCTACTCCTCCTGATATGCAGTTTGAAGAAAGATCTTTTCAAACACAGTTTTCTGTCTCTGCTGATAAGCTCTATGAATGGAATATTGATGGTTTGTCTGAACAGGAAATCATTAATAAAATGAGTCACATGTCTATGGTTGGTATTGCTTATCAAAACAACCATGATCTTGATCAACCTGAAATTGTTAACTTGCTTCTTACTGGTTTTTCTGGTACTCTTCGTGGATGGTGGGATTCGTACATCACTGAAGAATCCAAAGAGTCTATTAAACATGCTGTTAAAAAGAATGAGGAAGGTTTGCCTATTTTTGATGAAAGTATTGGTCGTGGTATTCCTGATGGTGTCAATACCTTGATCTATACTATCCTCAAACATTTTGTTGGTACTCCATCCAATATTTCCTCCCGTGTTTCTGATTATTTGAATAATTTGAGTTGTCCAACTATGTCTGATTACAGATGGTACCAAGATGTTTTTACTTCCAGAGTGATGCTCCGGAAAGATTGCCATAAGCCTTATTGGAAAGAAAAGTTTATTGACGGTCTGCCTCCAATCTTTGCTCATAAGGTAAAACAAGAATTAATGGGAAAAAATGATTCTATTGATTATGATAATTTAACTTATGGTGATATTTTCAGTACTATTAAAAAACTTGGTATTAATATGTGTAATGATGAAAAACTGTTAAAACACCAATTAAAGAATAAAAGAAAAGCTAAATATGAAATGGGAAATTTCTGTGAACAATATGGTCTGCCTCCTATTGCTCCTTCTAAGCAAAAAAGTAAAAAACATGATAAAGGCCATAAAAAATACAGAAATAACTTTGTTAAACCTAATGATTTCTATGCTAAAAAGAAAAATGTTTCTAAAAAATATGTTAAACAAAGATCAGGTAAAGGTAAATGCTTTAACTGCGGTAAACCTGGACACTTTAGTAAAGATTGCAAAGAAAAACCTGGTAAATTGAAAAACAAGTTCAACATGTTAAACATTGATGATAATGTGCAAGAAGAGTTATTCAGAATCCTCGAATCAAACAACTCGTCTGATTCTTTGGAAGATGATTTTTCCTCTTCATCTGATTCTTGCTATCAATCTGCTGATGATTCTTCTGATTCTCCTAATATTAAAATTGGTTGTAGAGACTCCTGTTGCAATGTTATTAATGCTCTCACCAAAAGTGAAGAAGATGAAAAATTGATAATTCAGCTAATCAATCAAATTGAAAACCCTGAACTCCAGAAAGATTATTTGGATAGGTTTAAGAAAAACTTGATAAGAGATGAAATTGGTAAAAAACCAAAATCTACTATAAGTTTTGAAGAAACTTTAGAAAGATTTAATAAAAAGAAATCTAAAGAATTAACTGTTAATGATCTCCATAATAAAATTCATATTGTTAAACAAGAGATAATTGAATTAAAACATGAATTTAAAAGCATGAAAAGTGATAACAATAATCTCAAACAAGAATTGACAATGTTAAAACTTGATAAAAATCTTAATAAATCCAGTAAGGAACAAAATGGGCACAGTGATGGAGATGAATCCAGTCAACAAGCTCTTCTTTCTAAAGGTACTCCTGATACTTTTATTGATCCCCAACTTGCTTTTGTTAATAAATTATGTCCTCCAAAATGGTTTACAAAAGTTAAAATTGTTGTTTCTCCTGATTATCATTTCACTGTTATTGCCATGATTGATTCTGGTGCAGATATGAACTGTATCCAAGAAGGATTAATTCCCTCAAAATACTTTGAGAAATCTACTGAAAGATTGGTTTCTGCTAATGGTTCTCAAATGAAAATTAAGTATGAATTGAATGATGCTCAGGTGTGCCATGATAATGTTTGTTTCAAGATTCCTTCTGTTCTTGTCAAAAACATGACTGATAAAGTGATCCTTGGTCTGCCATTTATTAACGCTTTGTATCCCTTTCTTGTTGAACATGATGGAATTACTGCTGATCCTTTTGGACAGAAAGTAAAATTCAAATTTGCTTCAAAGTTTGAGATTGATATTGATAATCTGTCTTATAAGAAAGACTCTCCCATGAATGAACTTGTTCAAGAACTAATAATGAATCCTGATGATTTTAAAGGTAATTTTCACAATACCAAAATGTTAAAGACTATTCATTATCCTAACATTATCGATGATCCTTTGCAGGAACTGGACAATGATGCGTGGATAAATACCGCTAATAAGTGGGATAATAATACTATTCATATTTATACCACTAGTAAGTGGATCATTATGGAAAGGAAAAACAAGGGAAAAGCTCCTGCACAGGACTATTCTCAAAACAAAGGCTTCCCAGCGGGACGACCTCTTAAATTGCATGAAGGCGCATCTTCTGGTGTAAAACCCAGTGGATCAACATCCCTTCAAGGAGATGTCCCAGCAGAGGTGACATACTCTAATGGTGATATATTAATTGCTTTACAGGAAGTTTTGTCAAAGAATTTACAATTCCACAATGGAAACTATTCAGAATTACCAGATTCTATTAAATTCATTCTTGATAACCTTCAGTTTGCTTTTACCAAAAACCACAGTAATGTTTTTCATAAAACCCTTAGAGCCCTTGAAATCCACCTTGTTAACCTTACTGCTCAAAACGAGATTTACATGAGCCATTATGGTAACCTTATTCCAAATAATGACCTTGCTTCAAATATTGACTTTGTTCCAGAAAACAACCCTGTTTCAAAAAATGAGGCTCTTGCGAGCCGTCTCAAAGCCTACATTAGTCAACTCTTTGGCAAAGAGGAAATCCATTCGATGGATAAAAAGACTATAATGGGCACTGATTATGCTAGATTGAGTCTTAAGACCCAATCCATGTTAAGAAGTGCTGTTGCCAACTTGCCTTCAGATTTACAATCTCGTATTCTGGAAAGCAAGGCTATGTCTCGGTCTTTTGACCTATGGTCCAAGTATTTCAAAAAACTTGTTACTGCTACTATTCCTGACCCTAATGAAATAGACGAAGGTGATAATGTCTTTATTCAGCTTGAATGGGAAGATCACTTTGGGAGCAGTCTCAGAGTATATGAAAAGAAACATCCATTTCCCGGTCTCCTTATTAATTTTGATGATGGTTCATATTTCACTGATGAAGATTCAAATGATAGTGATGATGATGATCCTAATTCTAGCTGGCTTTCCCAAATGTTTGAATATGGCTTTGTTAGATTTGTAAAGCTGACAAGTCATAAACAAGCCAGCCAACTTCCACAGATCATTCAGAATGCTATTAAAGGGTTTGAAAACTCTTCCACTAGACCTTTTGTTACTATTAGATGCTGGAGCACTCTACCAAAATGGGAGAAAAATAACTGGATGAATGTTAACCCCTCAAAGCATCTCATTCTAATTAATGGTTATACTCACCAAGGGCCTTGGTTCAAGGGAAATTCCCAATTGTCCTTTAAAGATCCTTTTGGTCTTGCAAAATGGTGGAGAAATTATTTTAATAATCAAATTCGCGAAGTTGCTCATGATCTATGGAAAAATTATCATTTCATAGGAAGCACAGGTAGAATTGCTGTTTTTGGCCCCAAACCCTATGCTGATGCCTTTGTTCACCTACAAACAAAAGATCATCCTAATCTAAACAGTCTCCTTATCCCAGGAAAAACTCCAAAGTTTGAGCCAATTTTATATTGTGGATTCTGTAATAAGTATGCTATTTACCATGAGCATGTATGTGATTCTCCACAAGGTCCTTTTGATCCTTTTGATGGTTATCCCTCCGATGCTCCCTCTACTGATTGATGAGGTCACTACTATTTCAAGACTGGCGTTACTTCATTTGTCTGGCTTGCACAACAGCCAAAATATTTTATTGTCCTTCACAAATATGTTGCGGAAAATCCGGAACTAATTCATGATACTCCGGATTTTGCGGAAGATTTTGATCCCCCTATTTGTCTAGCCTGCACAACGGCCACTATTTGTCCAGCCTGCACAACGGCCAGATCTATTACAATATTCAAAATAGTTTGGAAAGCACAGGCCATGATGGTTGTGAAGAAATAATGCTCTGACAAAGGCTTCCTTTTTGCCTACACAAGATGTCACCTTTGAAGTCTTTTTAGAAAAGAATGGAGCATCTACGTACTTGGTGGTGGCATGCATGCTTCTCCTTTTGCCTTTTGCCATGCTTCTCCTGACATGTTGGACCAAATAATTGTCAAAAGTTCAGAAGTTTTATTTCAAAAAGTGGAAAAAACACTATTCACAAATTACTATTCACCTGTCACTATTCATCTGTCACTATTCACTGTTACTGTTCATCCGCTATTGTTCATGACACTGTTCACTCCGAATTTTGCCTATTTAAGGGGGGTTGTCCCTTATGTTTAAGGGTTTTTCAAGTCAAGTTTTACTTCTGAATTCTCTTCCCTTAGAACTAGCCTTCTTAGAGAGAGAACTCACCCTACTTCTACTACTACTACCTTGATTCATCCATATTCACCACAAACTTTGTAATCCTACAAACCTTGTAACTAGGACTAGTTCAAGCTTTGTATCTATTAACTTGTACTGTTGAGATCTTGTATTCACTACTACTACTGTAAGTGTTTATTCTACTTTCAATAACAAGTATTTTCAGTTCTATGTTCATTACTTTATTTGTTGCTACCACCACCTTGGACGGATTACCGCCATACCGGATGGTTCTAAATTGCTTTCATTTATTTTGAACTATTGTTCTTATTTACTTTTAATTATTTTGATATATACTGCTTGGCTAGTTCTACCGCCTTATTATTGTTCTTACATTCAAGTTATTTACTTTCAAGCTATTTATTTTCAAGTTCTTTACATTATTTCCATTTACAATATTACTGTGCTTCCACTCACACTCTTCAACAGTGCGTCCCCTTCCCCCTTTATGGTATCAGAGCCACTCTTTTCTGGCCGGTGGTAGTGTGGTTGTGTTCTTTGTCTTCTTGTCCGTGTCTACCCGAACGCTTGATATTCCGTTGTTGTGTTCCCTTCTTACCGTCGTTGGCGCCACCCTAGTCGTAAAGTGAATTCCTAGGACCTAGCTGTAAGGCCCGTTTGAGCCAAGAGAGGGCGTGTAGGGCATGAGAGGTATGAGGTTGGTTAGGGTATGTGTTACGAAATGCAACGGTTGTGAGAAAAACATGATAACTGAGTGTTGAACCTAGGATAGTATGGATAAGTTGTGGAGATCCAACTCCTCTATCAGCTCCAGGACTAGTTGTCCTCCTGATATTGTGAATGAAGAAGATCACACTATTGATGATAATGAGGTGATCCCTGATTTTCGTAAATGGACTATTCCTAAAGTTGATACTAAAACTGTTTATAAAACTAGTTTTGTTGAAAGTACTTTTCATTCTGCTTATAAAGCTAGAACTGTTGAACAAATCTTCTCTATTTCAAGAATTCATGAAAAATGTTGTTTGTTTACTAAAAAGAATATTAATGACTTCATTGCTGCTAAAAAATTCTATTATTTGCATATTGGTATGGTTCAAGTTGCTATTAAACCACTCACCCGAAAGGGTATTAATGCTTCTGTTCTCATGTGTTTAAGAGATGCTAGATTTAAGATTTTTAAAGATAGCATTCTTGGTATGATCACTGCTTCTTTGTATGATGGTCCTGTTTATTTCAACTGTTATCCTGATCTTACTCTTGCTTTGGATGATCCTAATATTGTTAAAGCTTTAACTTTGAATATTGCTTCATCTGGCTATCACATGGAAGAAGGTAGTAAGCCTTTTGCTTTGATTTATCGCATTTATTACAAATTAATGGGTACTCAAATGAATCCTTGTGCTGTAATGCCTAGAGAACCTTCAGGTAAAACCATGTTAATTCAATGTTCAACTCCTGATGCCAAAATCCAAGTTCCAAAAATGATTCAATGGCAAGATGTTAAACTTCCTAATGATTGGTTGTTAGAACAAGAAACCCCTCCTGCTAAACCCATTTTTGATGAGCTTGATCTCACCCATATTCAACAATATCTTGATGGTACTGTTAAAATAAGTTTTCAAAACAATCCACCTTTAAGGATCAACGAAGGAAGACATTCCTTTGCTGGATCTGAAAGTATTTCAAAAAGAGATCGCGAGATCAATGAATTTTTGAAAAAGAATTTGGAAACATCCTCTGATTTAAAGCTAAAAGGTATTTCAAGTGATAAATCCCAATTTAGCTCTGTTTACTATTCAACTAAACCCGAAACTTCCACTCCATTTAGTAAAACTGCTAATGAAGATGAGGAAGATACTGTTTCTGTTACTCCATCTGATCTTGATTCTCCTATTGAAACTCCTCCTGTTTACCAAAATCAATTAAGAGTTTTGACTGTTTTAAATGATGATTTTGAAATTGATTGGGATGCTTTGTACAATGAGTTTATGCTTGCATCAAACAGAACCATGATTACTGTGATTTGATTGTCTAGTTTTATTGGAAAGAAAAAGTTTTATACAGTCTGGCCTCCTATCTTTAGCTCATAAGGCTAAAACAAAATTAGTGGTAAATTTAATTCTATTGATTTATAATTTAACCTATGAAGATATTTTCATACTTTTAAAAAACTTAATGTACCAATAGGTGTAATAATTAACAAAATTGTTAAAACACCAATCAAGTACAAATATAATTTTGTTTAACCTAATTTTTCCCATTGCTAAGAAGAGATGTGTTAACTATGGAATAATCTGGGATTACATTTAATAAAATTGTAAAAGAAAACTAGTATTTACAAGACAAATTCAAACATATTAAAATTGATAAACCTCTTCTGATATTAAAATTGGTCGTTAGAGGTTCTTGTGCCTGCAATGTTATTAAACCAATGTTCTCACCAAGAGTAAAGAGGATAAAACTTTGGAAAAATTTAATAAAAAGAAATCTAAAGAACTAACTGTTAATGATTTACAACATGAAATTAATATTGTTAAACAAGAGATAAGCGAATTAAAACATGATTTTAAAGATATTAAAGGTGATAAAAATAATCTTAAACAAGGACTTGAGCATAAAGATGGAGATGAATCCTGTCAACAAGCTCTTCTTTCTGGTAAAGGTATTCCTGATAATGTCACTATTTCTCAACTTGCTCTTGTTAATAAAATAATTCCTCCAAAATGGTTTACAAAAGTTAAAATTGTTGTTTCTCCTGATTATCATTTCACTGTTATTGCTATGATAGATTCAAGGGCGAATATGAACTGTATCCAAGAAGGACTGATTCCTTCAAAATACTTTGAAAAATCTACTGAAAGATTAGTTTCTGCTAATGGTTCTCAGATGCAAATAAAGTATGAATTGAATAATGCTCATGTATGCCATGCTAATGTCTGTTTCAAGATTCCTTCTGTTCTTGTTAAAAATATGACTGATAAAGTGATTCTTGGTTTGCCTTTTATAAATGCTTTATATCCTTTTCTTGTTGAACATGATGGAATTACTACTGATCCTTTTGGACAAAAAGTAAAGTTCAAATTTGCTTCGAAGTTTGATATTGATACTAATACTGCTTCAAACATGATTCATGCTAAAATTAAACATCTTAAATTTCTTCAGCAAGAAGTTAGATACAAGAAAATTGCTGAACAAATTTCTGATAAATTGTTGCAATCCAAAATTGATAATTTTCAGAAAATGTTGATTGATGATGTTTGCTCTGATGTTCCTAATGCTTTCTGGCATAGGAAGAAACATATTGTTGATTTGTCATATGTCAAAGATTTTGATGAGAAAAATATTCCCACTAAAGCTCGTCCTATCCAAATGAATGTTGAAACTGTTGAATTTTGCAAAAAAGAAATCCATGATTTATTGCAGAAAAAATTGATTAGGAATAGCAAGTCTCCCTGGTCTTGTTCAGCCTTTTATGTCCAAAAAAATGCTGAGATTGAAAGAGGAACCCCAAGATTAGTCATTAACTACAAACCCCTGAATAAGGTTTTAGAATGGATTCGGTATCCTATTCCCAACAAGAATGACCTTGTCCATAGGCTGAATGAAGCTGTTGTGTTCTCTAAGTTTGATATGAAATCTGGGTTTTGGCAAATTTAGATTAGTGAGAATGATAGGTACAAAACTGCTTTCACCACTCCTTTTGGACATTATGAGTGGAATGTTATGCCATTTGGTCTTAAAAATGCCCCAAGTGAGTTTCAAAATATCATGAATGATATTTTTAACTCCTTCAGTCATTTCACCATTGTTTATATTGATGATGTTCTTGTTTACTCTAGCTCTATTGACGAACACTGGAAACATTTGAATTCGTTTCTAGATACTATCAAAAGAAATGGTCTTGTTGTCTCAGCCAAGAAGGTTAAACTATTCCAAACCAAAGTTCGTTTTCTTGGCTATGATATCTCTGAAGGACAGATTCGTCCTATAGATAGAGCCATCCAGTTTGTCGATAAGTTTCCTGATGTTATCATTGACAAAACACAGCTCCAAAGATTTCTTGGGTCATTAAACTATGTTGCAGATTTTTACAAAGATATGAGGAAACATTACAAACCTCTGTTTGATCAGTTAAAAAGTAATCCTCCTCCTTGGTCTGATGTTCATACTTCTATTGTTAAACAAATCAAAACTCATGTTAAGACATTGCCTTGTCTTGGTATTCCTACTGTTGGTGCTTTCAAAATTGTTGAGACCGATGCCTCTGATGTTGGTTATGGTGGTATTCTAAAACAAAGAGTTTCTCCTGAGTCATCTGAACAAATTGTTCATTTCTATTCTAGTATTTGGAACAATGCACAGTTAAATTATAGTACTATTAAAAAGGAAATTTTATCTATAGTACTATGTATTTCAAAATTTCAAAGTGATTTGTTAAACCAAAAATTTTTGTTACGTATTGATTGCAAAAGTGCTAAATATGTTATTGAAAAAGATGTTGAAAATATTGCTTCAAAACATATTTTCGCTAGATGGCAAGCTATTTTAAGCGTTTTTGATTTTGATATTGAATATATTAAAGGATCTCAAAATTATATCCCTGATTTCCTTACCCGTGAATTTTTGCAGTGTCACAATGGCAAGTAGAAGGCCAAAAGATAATCCTCCTGCTGAAACCTCTAAACAGATTGTTAAAAAAGAACCTGCTTCTCCCCTTGACATAACCAACCGTTTCACCACCCTAGGAACCATCCCTTGGATTAATTACTCCACTGTTCTTGCTTCATCTTATGATCCTTATGCCTTAACCCCTGTTAACCGTCCCATTAAAACTGTTTTTCCAAAAAGTTCCCCTCAATACATCAAAAAACAATATTTCCAACACCTGTTTTATGTTGAACCCAACAGAGCCTCTATTTCTGATCCTCTCAGACTTGCTAAGAGTTATTTCCCTCTGAAGTTTCATTGGATTCTGGAGCATAGGGAAAAGAATTTAAATTATTATTCTGATCTTCTGCGCCATGAAAGATCTATTATTATTAACACCATTTCTGATCATAAAGACACTTCCAAAATTATTTACCACAGTGTTTACTTGGTCAATTTTATTCCTGAAGAAAAATGGGGCTCTTCTCTTACATCTACCAGGACAATGCCAAGTTCCCCCATTCCCTATTCATATTATGATTATATCATGGCCTGGTCAAGATTCATGCTGCACCAGAATGAAAACATGTCTCATTCCTGGTTTGTTAACTTTGACAAAAATTTCACTGGTGATTTGCCCCTTTGGTTCAACCGCTGGTGGGCTCAATTTGGTCCTACTACTGAATTATTTCCTGCACCATTGCTTGATGCTTTTGACTGTTTCAAGAAATGTTATAGGTCTGATGCTTATGGAGCTAAATTTCCTGCTTTGCTCCATTTTGTTAAAAAATATAAGATACCTTGGATATTGAAATGGCAATATGAGAAAGACGGTGATGTTCTCTCTAGGCATTAGTATGTAAAATGGTGGGGCAAATTCCCTCACACTCAACGTATTATTACCGCTGTTGCCTCTATTTCCAGAGAATCTTCATCTGCTGCTGCTTTGCCCATGGCAAAAGATCATTCCCTTGTTCAAACCCCTGCTCCTGCTGATGCTCCCTCTTCTTCTTCCAGCAAAAATGTTCAGAATAAAAGCTCCTCTATTGACAATTTGAGAAAGAATCCTGATGCTCTTCTAGCTTTACTCAAATGGGCAGAAGAAGCTGTTGCTAATCAAGAAGAATCCAAAGCCTCCTCAGAAGAATCTGTTGCTCACAACCCCTATTTCCCATACGACCAAGAGCTGTTTGGACATGATGAAGATAACACTCCAGAAGATTGAGCTTATTTGTCTAGCCTGCATAAAGGCCAAATGCTACACTGTTTACTAGTGGACTTTCACTGTTAATTTCCACTCCTGATGATTTGTCTAGCCTGCATAAAGGCCAAATGGTACACTGTTTACTAGTGGACTTTCACTGTTAATTTCCACTCCTGATGATAATGTTCTGAAAAGATGATTCTCCGTGTTTCCCGTGACTTTTAGTCACACCAAGATTGCTTTCAGCAATTTATCTTTTATTGTTAACTTTTACTGTTTACTCAAAGCTTTGCCTATTTAAGGGGGGATGTCCCTTAACGAGGATCTGAAGCAACATTTTAGTTCTGATTTCTCTTCCCTTAAGAACTAGCCTTCTTAGAGAAAGAACCCACTTGCTTCTACTACCTTGTTTACTACCTTATTCACCTTTGTTCACTACAAGCCTTGTAATCCTACAAACCTTGTAACTAGGACTAGTTCAAACTTTGTAACTGTTAACCTGTAACTGTTGAGATCTTGTATTCACTACTACCACTGTAAGTGTTTATCCTACTTTCAATAAGAAGTATTTTCAGTTCCATGTTCATTACTTTATTGTTGCTACCACCACCTTGGACGGATTACCGCCATACCGGATGGTTCTAAATTGCTTTCATTTATTTTGAACTATTGTTCTTATTTACTTTGAATTATTTTGATATATACTACTTGGCTGGTTCTACCGCCTTATTATTGTTCTTACATTCAAGTTATTTACTTTCAAGCTATTTACTTTCAAGTTCTTTACATTATTTCCATTTACAATATTATTGTGCTTCCGTCTCATCCTCTTCAGCAGTGTGTCCACTATTCACTGTCACGACGGTATCAGAGCCACTCTTTTCTGGCCGGTGGTAGTGTGGTTGTATTCTTTGTCTCTTGTCCGTGTCTACCCGAACGCTTGATATTCCGTTGTTGTGTTCCCTTCTTACTGTCGTTGGCGCCACCCTAGTCGTAAAGTGAAGTCCTAGAACCTAGCTGTAAGGCCCGTTTGAGCCAAGAGAGGGCGTGTAGGGCATGAGAGGTATAAGGTTGGTTAGGGTATGTGTTACGAAATGTAACAGTTGTGAGAAAAACATGATAACTGAGTGTTGAACCTAGGATAGTATGGATAAGTTGTGGAGAACTAACTCCTCTATCAGCTCCAGGACTAGTTGTCCTCCTGATATTGTAAATGAAGAAGATCACACTATTGATGATAATGAGTTGATCCCTGATTTTCGTAAATGGACTATTCCTAAAGTTGATACTAAAACTATTTATAAAACTAGTTTTGTTGAAAGTGCTTTTCATTCTGCTTACAAAGCTAGAACTGTTGAACAAATTTTCTCTATTTCAAGAATTCATGAAAAATGCTGTTTGTTTACTAAAAAGAATATTAATGACTTCCTTGCTGCTAAAAAATTCAGTTATTTGCATATTGGTATGGTTCAAGTTGCTATTAAACCGCTTACCCGAAAGGGTATTAATGCTTCTGTTCTCATGTGTTTAAGAGATGCTAGATTTAAGATTTTTAAAGATAGCATTCTTGGTATGATCACTGCTTCTATGTATGATGGTCCTGTTTATTTTAACTGTTATCCTGATCTTACTCTTGCTTTGGATGATCCTAATATTGTTAAAGCATTGACATTGAATATTGCTTCATCTGGTTATCACATGGAAGAAGGTAGTAAGCCTTTTGCTTTGATCTACCGCATTTATTATAAACTAATGGGTACTCAAATGAATCCTTGTGCTATGATTCCTAGAGAACCTTCAGGTAAAACCATGTTAATTCAATGTTCAACTCCTGATGCTAAAATTCAAGTTCCAAAAATGATTCAATGGCAAGATGTTAAACTTCCTAATGATTGGTTGTTAGAACAAGAAACCCCTCCTGCTAAACCCATTTTTGATGAACTTGATCTTACTCATATTCAACAATATCTTGATGGTACTGTTAAAATAAGTTTTCAAAACAATCCACCTTTGAGGATCAACGAAGGAAGACATTCCTTTGCTAGATCTGAAAGTATTTCAAAAAGAGATCGAGAGATCAATGAATTTTTGAAAAAGAATTTGGAAACATCCTCTGATTTAAAGCTAAAAGGTATTTCAAGTGATAAATCTCAAATTAGCTCTGTTTACTATTCTACTAAACCTGAAACTTCCACTCCATTTAGTAAAACTGCTAATGAAGATGAGGAAGACACTGTTTCTGTTACTCCATCTGATTTTGATTCTCCTATTGAAAATCCTCCTGTTTACCAAAATCAATTAAGAGTTCTGACTGTTTTAAATGATGATTTTGAAATTGATTGGGATTCTTTGTACAATGAGTTTATGCTTGCAACAAACAGAACCAAGAGAAAATATTTCCAAAATAATTTTGCTCAGTCTGAAAAAGACCGTGTTAAAAGAAAATGGTTGGAAATGATGAATCGATTGAAAAAACATATTTTGTTTTTTGATTTTCTGGAAAACCGTTATGTTTCAAAAGATGAGATTTCAAAACAACATTTAAATGTGATAAAGAAATCAAATTTTGTTAAAATTGATAAAACCATTATTAGGTCTAGTCATCCTCCTCTTGATTCAATTTTGATAACTACTAAGAAAGAGGAAGTGACAAAAGAGGAAGTGAAGGCCTCTCCTTTCAAAATTGCTGATGATCAAACTCCCATTGTTAGCCTTATTGAACAAAACAATTTCACTAATCAATCTTTGCATATTATTGGTCAACAGCTTGACCGTATTGAAGAGAAAATTGTTGAAAAATCTGTTCCTGTTTTTGAGAAATTTGTTCCTGTTAAAACTGAGAAACCTTTGATTGATTTACCCAGTCAAAGAGAAAAAGTTATGTTTAAAACTTCTCAGTCCAAGACTCTTGAAATTGTTGACAAAATGCTTTCTAATTTAAAGGTTAAAACTGAGGGTACTTCTACAAGTACTCCAACTGCTCAAACTATTTCCAAAAAAGAAATTGTTTTTGAAGAAAATACAGATTCTGATACTGTTTCTTCTGCTTCTGCAAAATGAATCTTTGATGATGATTTCTCAGAAATTAAAAGATTTATTGGGAACTCCAAACCCATGTCATTTACTAAAAACTGGTATTCAAAACCTACTCCTCCTGATATACAGTTTGAAGAGAGATCTTTTCAAACACAGTTTTCTGTTTCTGCTGATAAGCTTTATGAATGGAATATTGATGGTTTGTCTGAACAGGAAATCATTAATAAAATGAGTCACATGTCTATGGTTGGTATTGCTTATCAAAATAACCATGATCTTGATCAACCTGAAATTGTTAACTTGCTTCTTACTGGTTTTTCTGGTACTCTTCGTGGATGGTGGGATTCATACATCACTGAAGAATCCAAAGAGTCTATTAAACATGCTGTTAAAAAGAATGATGAAGGTTTGCCTATTTTTGATGAAAGTATTGGTCGTGGTATTCCTGATGATGTTAATACCTTGATCTATACTATTCTCAAACATTTTGTTGGTACTCCATCCAATATTTCATCCCGTGTTTCTGATTATTTGAATAATTTGAGTTGTCCAACTATGTCCGATTACAGATGGTATCAAGATGTCTTTACTTCCAGAGTGATGCTCCGGAAAGATTGCCATAAGCCTTATTGGAAAGAAAAGTTTATTGACGGTCTGCCTTCTATCTTTGCTCATAAGGTAAAACAAGAATTAATGGGTAAAAATGATTCTATTGATTATGATAACCTAACTTATGGTGATATTTTCAGTACTATTAAAAAACTTGGTATCAATATGTGTAATGATGAAAAATTGTTAAAACACCAATTAAAGAATAAAAGAAAAGCTAAATATGAAATGGGAAATTTCTGTGAACAATATGGTTTGCCTCCTATTGCTCCTTCTAGGCAAAAGAGTAAAAAACATGATAAAAGAAATACAAAAATAACTTTGTTAAACCTAATGATTTCTATGCTAAGAAGAAAAATGTTTCTAAAAAACATGTTAAACAAAGACCGGGTAAAGGTAAATGCTTTAACTGTGGTAAACCTGGACACTTCAGCAAAGACTGTAAGGAAAAACCCGGTAAGTTAAAAAACAAATTCAACATGTTAAACATTGGTGATAATGTGCAAGAAGAATTATTCAGAATCCTTGAATCAAACAACTCGTCTGATTCTTTGGAAGATGATTTTTCTTCTTCATCTGATTCTTGCTATTAATCTGTTGATGATTCTTCTGATTCCCCTAATATTAAAATTGGTTGTAGAAATTCTTGTTGCAATGTTGTTAATGCTCTCACCAAGACTGAAGAAGATGAAAAATTAATAATTCAACTAATAAATCAAATTCAAAATCCTGAATTGCAAAAAGAATATTTGGATAAATTTAAGAAAAATTTGATAAGAGATGAAATTGGTAAAAAACCAAAATCAACCATAAGTTTTGAAGAAACTTTGGAAAGATTTAATAAAAAGAAATCTAAAGAATTAACTGTTAATGATCTCCAAAATGAAATTCATATTGTTAAACAAGAGATAAATGAATTAAAACATGAATTTAAAAGCATGAAAAGTGATAACAATAATCTCAAACAAGAATTGACAATGTTAAAACTTGATAAAGATCTTAATAAATCCAGTAATGAACAAAATGAGCACAGTGATGGAGATGAATCCAGTCAACAGGCTCTTCTTTCTGATAAAGGTACTCCTGATACTTTCATTGATCCCCAACTTGCTTTTATTAATAAATTACTTCCGCCAAAATGGTTTACAAAAGTTAAAATTGTTGTTTCTCTTGATTATCATTTCACTGTTAATGCTATGATTGATTCTGGTGCAGACATGAACTGTATCCAAGAAGGATTAATTCCTTCAAAATATTTCGAGAAATCTACTGAAAGATTGGTTTCTGCTAATGGTTCTCAAATGAAAATTAAGTATGAATTGAATAATGCTCATGTGTGCCATGATAATGTTTGTTTCAAGATTCCTTCTTTTCTTGTCAAAAATATGACTGATAAAGTGATTCTTGGTCTGCCATTTATTAATGCTTTGTATCCCTTTCTTGTTGAACATGATGGAATTACTACTGATCCATTTGGACAGAAAGTAAAATTCAAATTTGCTTCAAAGTTTGAAATTGATATTGATAATCTGTCTTATAAGAAAGGTTCTCCCATGCATGAACTTGTTCAAGAACTAATGATGAATTCTGATAATTTTAAAGGTAATTTTCATAACACCAAAATGTTAAAAACTATCCATTATCCTAACAATATCAATGATTCTTTGCAGGAATCGGATAATGATGCGTGGATAAATACCACTAATAAGTGGGACAATAATAATATTCATATTTATACCACTAGTAAGTGGATTATTATGGAAAGAAAAAATAAGGGAAAAGCTCCTGCACAGGACTATCCTCAAAACAAAGGGTTCCCAGCGGGACAACCTTTTAAAATGCATGAAGGCGCATCTTCTGGTGTAAAACCCAGTGGATCAACATCCCTTCAAGGAGATGTCCCGGCAGAGGTGACATACTCTAATGGTGATATGTTAATTGTTTTACAAGAAATTTTGTCAAGAAATTTACAATTCCACAATGGAACCTGTTTAGAATTACCAAATTCTATTAAACTCATCCTTGATAGCCTTCAATTTGCTTTTATTGGAAACCACCATGATCTTTTCCAAAAAATTCTCAGATCCATCTTGTTAACCTTATTGCTCAAAATGAAGCTTATGTGAGCCACCAAGTTAACCCTATTTCAGAAAATAATCTTGCTTTAGAAAATAACTTTGCTTCAAAAAATGACATTGTTTCAAAAAATGAGGCTTTTGAAAGCCATCCTGTTAACCACCCAAATATCAAAGATGAACCCAATACTAGTCAATTCTTTGGCAAAGAGGACATCCATTCAATGGATAAAAAGACTATTATGGGCACTGAATATGCAAGAATGAGTCTTAAGACCCAATCTTTGTTGAAAAGTGCTATTGCCAACTTGCCAACAGACATACAATCTCATATTCTGGAAAGCAAGGCTATGTTTAAGTCTTCTGACTTATGGTTCGAACATTTCAAGATATTTGTTACAACTGCTATTCCTGATCCTGCTAATTCAGATGATTTTAGTGACATTCTTCAACAAGTTGATTGGAAAGAACACTTTGGGAGTAGTTTCAGAGTGTACGAAAAGAAACACCCGTTTCCCGACCTTCTAGTCAATTATGATGATGGTTCAGATGATGATAAGAGGAGTCCTGATTGGCTCTCCCAAATGTTTGAGTATGGCTTTATTAGGCTCATAAGACTAACAAGCCATGACCAAACCAGCCAGCTCCCACAAATCATTCAGACTGCTATTAAAAAATTTGAAAGTCCTTTTGTTTCGATTAGATGCTGGAGCACTTTGCCTCAATGGGAAAGAGATAACTGGATGAATTAGTCCTAGTTACAAGGTTTGTAGGATTACAAGGCTTGTAGTGAACAAAGGTGAATAAGGTAGTAAACAAGGTAGTAGATGCAAGTGGGTTCTCTCTCTAAGAAGGCTAGTTCTTAAGGGAAGAGAAATCAGAACTAAAATGTTGCTTCAGATCCTCGTTAAGGGACATCCCCCCTTAAATAGGCAAAACTTTGAGTAAACAGTACTCGTGAACAGTAAAAGTTAACAGTAAAAGATAAATTGCTGAAAGTAATCTTAGTATGACTAAAAGTCACGGGAAACACGGAGAATCATCTTTTCAGAACATTATCATCAGGAGTGAAAATTAACAGTGAAAGTCCACTAGTAAACAGTGTAGCATTTGGCCTTTATGCAGGCTAGACAAATAAGCTCAATCTTCTGGAGTGTTATCTTCATCATGTCCAAACAACTCTTGGTCGTATGGGAAATAGGGGTTGTGAGCAACAGATTCTTCTGAGGAGGCTTTGGATTCTTCTTGATTAGCAACAGCTTCTTCTGCCCATTTGAGTAAAGCTAGAAGAGCATCAGGATTCTTTCTCAAATTGTCAATAGAGGAGCTTTTATTCTGAACATTTTTGCCGGAAGAAGAAGAGAGAGCATCAGCAGGAGCAGGGGTTTGAACAAGGGAATGATCTTTTGCCATGGGCAAAGCAGCAGCAAATGAAGATTCTCTGGAAATAGAGACAACAGCGGTAATAATACGTTGAGTGTGAGGGAATTTGCCCCACCATTTTACATACCAATGCCTAGAGAGAACATCACCGTCTTTCTCATATTGCCGTCACGCGCAGAAAATTGGAGATATGTATTCTAAATTCATTAATAAATTAAACAACACATCCAACTCAGTCACCAGAATATGCAGAATATTTAGCAAAAATCAAGTCAATATTCATTTACCTTCTTACCCACACCGCCCATCCCAAGATTATATACGATGGCACTGTGTCCATACAAATGCCATCTCTCCATAACGGGGTATTTGTATGCTTCGAATTCTTCGAGTAAAGAGAAAGAAAGAAGATATGATGGAGAAGAATTCCACACCAAATTTGATCTGCTAAAATAGTGGGACTGGTTATGGGGGAGTGAGTTAACGCAAGAACGGAGATATAATATATAGAGCTTGGCTTAGAAATAGAAGGACGAAAATTGAAATTTGATTCAAGAAGATTTGAAGTCCGGGTTTAATACAGAGACAAAAACAAAATCTGGGATACAGAACTAAAGAGATTCGAACCTGTCATACCTTTATCTCATTTTAGTCACGAGAGTGAGATTCATACTTGTCAGACCCTTATGTGATTTTGGATCTTCCTACCTACGGGCAGTGATGAAAACTGAAAAAAGTTGTTAATAATAGATGGTTAAAGTCTGAAAAAATAGTTTACGATCACTGCTGGCCTCTCTGCTACTCAAAGTTTCCCTCTTCATCTTGAAACAACGCCCATATATGGCCACAGAGAGTACTGTCTTTTTCCTTTTGTTTTCTTTAGGTGAAAGGAAAGGACTTACTACTTGTCATGTCAACTGTGAAAAGACTTGCTTTTTTCTCTTGCATTGCATGGAATACCACGTCTGCTGAAGCCAACAGTATAAAATGTGCCTATGAGGCCCACCGTCTAAACCATTTTCACCCTTTTTGGGCCGAGGTTTATGACCCTAGTTTAGACAAATGGGAGGCCCTGGTTGAACTTGAACCTCCCACTATAATTAGTGCGTGTTGCTCTACTTTGGGCCGATGAAGATTATTGTTGCTTCTAAATATCTGTACAATGTGATTACTGGGTCCTGGGAAACTATAGTCTACTGGGTCTGGGTTGTGAAATTTTCAATGTCTGGCAAGCCGTGAAGGTTGGAGATATGATATGTTGGTTCGGCTCTCACATGGTTATGTACACATAACTAATAACTATGTTTAATATCGTGTCAATTTGATAGTTACTCTCCATGTTAAAATGGTATTCTTTGAATGAGGATAACTGAGTTGTGTTCAACAATTGGAATGGTATGAGTAAGACCCTTGACTAAACATAAGCTGATTTTTGGCCAAACTATAAGCAGGGAAGTATATTTATCCATAGGAGTTCCAAGGTCTTTTATTAACCCATGATACATATCTGAGATATGCTCTTCATAACAATAATATAAGCCACAACTCTAGAAAGTGCTTCAATAAATATGTGATATATGATCTTCATAAAATACAAGCTAAAGTAACAATCTGACATTTAAGAAATCAGTTAGTCAGCCCAGAAAAAGAAATCGACCATGGATACAATTTGTAGAGCTGGAAATGTTTAGCTGCATGTATTGAACACCTCAACAGCAAACACAAAGAGTGTGTAACTCTGTCTGGTCTCTTTGTTAACCTAGCCACCATTTGTAGTCCTAAGGCAGGCTCAACAAATGCATTTTTCTGGTAGCCATTTTTCATTTTTTTGCTTCCTGAATAGGTTTGCCCTTGGATTGAGCCTTTTCCTTTTTTTGATATTGGTACCATACTGTCTGCAGATTTGTGGAAGGTTCTTTATTTGTCAACTTAAATTGCGGGTTGCCTTTTGATTTTAATTTCATTATGAAGTGCTAATACCTGCAGTTTGAAAATGGTTCTTTTATTTCCTCCTTTGCAATTCCCTTTAAATTTTAAAGTCTAGTTTCCTATCCCATTCTAGTTATAAAACAATATAGAAAAAGGGAGGGGAGGCTCCTTTTTCCATCTTTAGAGTAGATTTCAGATTTCTTTGGAAACCACCACTAGTTTCCCTTTCCCCCCATTCTAGTAGATTTCAAATTTCATGTCATGAATGCAACCTCTTTATATTACTTAGGTGCAACTTTCTGAGATAGGTTAGGAAATTGATAAGAATTTGTTACACAATACACATACTCTGCATGTTACTCTCCCTCCCTTCCCCAAACTTTTCCTTCTGTCTTTGTTGTAAAGGGTAAATGTTTCAATCTCTTAGAAATTAGAGGGCTTATACACACAAACACAAAGGGAAAGAAGTGGAAAATGAAGATGAACTACTGAGGAAGAGAATAACTATTTTGTATTTTGTTACTCGCTTGGTTACAAATGGAACAATACATGAATTTAAATAGCCTTCATTCACTCTCTTAATAAATTTTTTTCGTTTGTCTTAGCTTTCATGCAAATTTATTTACTTCATGAACTCCTCACATGATTAAACTTCATTTACCTAAATAGTATGTTTAACTTCCAACAACTAAATAATCCCAACAAAAAAAAATATTCTCAACCATGCACCCTAAGACAAAAAATACAGCAAACCACAACCACTGATCTAAGCATTCACTGCTTCCAAATTACTAGCAAAAGAAAGGAGAGGCAGAAAGGTAATAACAAGGCTAAGGAGGCAAATAACGTTGTTGTGAGAAAATGAGGAGACAAATCAGCAGCAGCAGAGGCACCATTTCCAGTGCCTGTGTTAGGAGATGGAGTTGGTATGGGTGAGTGGACATAACTCCAAACGGAGTCAGACATTACTACCGATAGAAGCATTGCAAATATCATGCAAATTGAGGCAAAGGGAACCCATAACACTCTAGTTGCCATTTCCAGTGAGTTTAGGCAATGAGTAAGGCTTGTGTCTCGAAGTGGCAGCTTTATATATAGAAGTGCAGGGTGATGGAAGGTATAGGGTAGTTAATGCCGTGCCTTCTGTCCAAGTCTTCCTTATTTTAACAACTTGCTTACCATACAAGGCATTGGTCGATCTAGTAATCCACCAGTCAGGTTCAAACATTTTGTCTAGTTCTATTTAGCTAGTTCATGATGGAATTATTGTTAATTAATTTTTTGACAAATACTATAATAATTATAATAATACATATTATATATTATTAATCGTGGAAAAATAGTCAGTCCAAGATTATGATCTCTTGCATGGTATTTGATAAAGAGAATATGGAGGAAGAAGTCAAGGTGCCTTAAAAAGTCAATATTTAGCACGCTAGTGTTCACACAACAATAAAGAATGAATATTCTGCGTTTTGGAAGATAAACTATAAAGAAATTAAAAATATTTATTGTATTTCCATAGACTTGAGACTGTCTGGATCAAATTACGTGGTGGGCTGCCAAGAACTCCATCATGTTTACATTGGTCATTGGACAGACCAGCCTACAACCAAAAATTTTATGGCTTGATGCGGGTCAATTAAGGCAGTACAATGGAATTCTGAATTTCTAAAGCAGTTCATTGCTGCACAATATGAAATTAGTTACAACAGACTTGTATACTCCCGATCATTGAATATGTTATGCTGCTCATAGTTAGGTGAAGCTGATAAAGAATTTCCATGTGTTAACTTCTTCATTGTTCGCCAGGTTATGCTTTTTTGTTATTAGCAATTTGTTGAATGATTGATAGGGTTACATGATTCTGTATGTACTATTCAAGTAAGTCCAAGGCACTTTCAATTTGATGAACCATGGAACCTTCTTAGGATTTATGAATGCAGAAAGATCCAACAAAGTCAACTTGTACGGTTGGCCTAGGTATATTAGACCAATGTGACAGAGATGTGAAAACCACACACCCACACACACACACAAACAAAGATGAAATCGCTTCTAAATAGCCTTCTTAAGTTGGGATGACGTTGCTAGTAATTACTGCTTTATGCTTGTTCCTTCCTTATGCTACCATTTGCCTTAAAATCTTCATTTGTCAAATCCCACACCCCTATCTAATTGCCAAGAAGATGGAGAAAGAAAAATAAAAGGATCTTGCATTGCTAGGCTTTAGATTGTTAGAGATGTAATTTGTAAGCAAAAATATAATAACTTGCAAGTCAAATAGTCTGAGGCGGTTACTTTGTTTTAAGGAGATGCAAGTTTACTATACTTGTCATTCAACAAGAATTCTAGCACTCAATTTGTATTTCTAATCATTTGAATATTCTGAGTTAAATAGCTGTATCATTGCAGCAATGCCAAAGGCCTTCTAAGTAAATGGCAGAGGATGTCTTAAGTTAGACATATGATTGAAAGTCTAAGGCAAGCCAGTATATTGTACCTCAAGTGCATTAGAAATTCATAAAAGCATTGAATTGTGGCAGTTTATCATCTAAGAATCTTTCCATCTTGCACCCAACATAGTTCTTGTCAATTTTTGCTACTTCAAAAGTACTGTGCAAATTATGTTCAAGTATTATAATTGTGAGAACTGTGTGAAACCAAGCTGAAAAAGACATGAATCAGTACAAAGCTGTAATATCCATAGGAGTATTGCTTAGCATATTGTAACAGAAATACTTCTTCAGTTGTTGGAATAGCAACATGAATCATTCTAGTATTCCAGCCTATCAATAGTCCAATATTGGGTTGAATCACCACACCATTTATGTTCTTTCTCTAAGTTCTCTCACATTCTCTCCTTCCTCAAAATTATAGCCTAATTTTTTTTTATTAAGACAAAAGCTGGAAGTAAGAAAACCATGATAATTGATTCAGAACAAAAGAATAGAACTCTAGGAGCTCATTTGGCCAAAATGATGGTGATCCTCATTATATATGTTTCTTCAAGGAAAGATTTTTGTAGAAGTGTGGAGTCTTTTCTTAGCCACTATCTTCTTGTTTTGCCGGTACTTGAAGTCATTTTTTGATAGGCTATCTTGTATCATTTGGTTTTGTGGGAGAAAGTGAAAAACAAAAACAGATGGACCATAGGGGCCTTTCTGTGAAGTAAAAGGAATTTGCAATGAAAAGCTAACATAAAACTAAGGTGGCTTTGGCATGTGGTACTCAGACTGGGATATTCAAAAGGGTCTGATAACCTAGCATGTTAAATGTATATTCCTTGCACCAATTTTTGCTATTCCACTTGAGTGATGAAAGTCATTTGATAATTGACGCCCAATTCTTAAATTTGGGTCTTCTATTAGGAAACAAAAAAGAGTATATATACAACCAGTATTAGCTGTTTGTTGTTTTCATTCAATTGCTTATTCATGGTCCTTGAAGAGATGGTTAGATCTATATCCTCCCATGCAATTCTAATTTCTAGAATTTCTTCCCATTCTAATAGAAGAAGTACTCAGTTTTAATCTCTCCCCTAAACTAGAAAGAAATAGATTTCACTGGAAAATTTCCGGTGGAAATCAACACTAATGAGTTCCATTGTTATGCCTGCAACTTCAGCATATTACCATGAATAAAATTTGCTATTCATGTTTCAGACAAATAAAAAAACAATTGATCGATTTGGTATAAGAAACTGAATTAGACTGACAACTATCACATTGTGATCAGAATTATTCCCATGTTACTATGAATAAAACTACATCCAAAGTAAGAGTCTGATAACAACTTATCATAGCAAACAAGAAAAATTCATTCTCAAACATGCATCCATCAACACAAAACAGCTTGGAGGCACATGGACAAGTTCCAACATTTACTTCTATCAAATCACTAGTAAAAGAAAAAGAGGCCAAATGGTAATAGGAAGGCTAAGGACTCAAACAATGTTGTTGTGATCAGATGAGGGGAGAAACCAGCAGCAGCAGAGCCATCTCTGGTGTCAGTTTTAGGAGATGGAGCTGCTACAGGTGAGTGGGTGTATGTCCAACCAGTGTCACACATAACCACTGCTACAGGCACTGCAAGCATCATGCAAATTGAAGCCAGTGGAATTTGAAGCATTCTAGTTGCCTTGTCAAGTGAAGTGAGTTCAGGCAATGAGTGAGCCTAGTGTCTCAAAGTGGTAGCCTAAATAGTAAATGCCAAGCCTCTGCCCTAATCTTCTTTATTGTAGCAACTTGCTTATTAAACAAGGCATTGTTAGAATAATTGATTTAGTCAATCAACCACCCAATCAATTAGTTAGATTCAATATTTTTTTTCTATTTAGTTAGTCCAAGATCATTTTAGTCAGTCCAAGATTACATTCTCATGCATAATTTGTGATAAAAATTGAACGAAGGAAAAGTCATGACACCTCTAGAGTCAATATTTAACAGGCTAGTGTCTCACCAGAACAAAACTCCCGCCTTTTGAAAATGAAGTATAAAAATATTTCTTGTATCACCATAGACTTGAGACTGTTTACATGGTGGGCAGCCAAGAACCTATTATATGGCATGAGGCTGCCTACAACAAAAGAGACCATTTACAGCCTGTAACAGATCAATGTAGTGCATTCTATGATTACATTAGAATTATAAATTCCTCAGATATTGAAACATACGTGCTGCTGCTCCTTGGAAAAGCTAATATAAAGAATTTATCTTTATAATTTTAATTTTCTCAAATGTTAACTTGTTGACTATTGATGAGGTTATGCTAATAAACTATATTTTATTAATGGGAATTTGTTGAATGTTCCTTAGAGTTGATTGTGTTTGTATCGTTCATGTCCAATTCGATTTGATAAACAACAAACTGCCATTTTTTTGGACTACACAGATATAAATAATCTTAACATCTCCAAATAGTAATGTCTTTATATATTAGGATCCAGCAAATCAACAACTACTGGTTATCCCTCTTGATTTCAACACTGGCCTAGGTGTATCAGACCTACATGAAAGAATTGAAAACTGCAATAAGAGAGAGAGATGAAAAACACTTACCATTCATTTTGATTTCTGTTGGCATACACAGGAGGGATAATATAATTCCACCCCCCGCCAAATAGACCTTACACATGTATGCAAGAGAGGGCAATGGCATACACAGGAGGGATAATATAATTCCACCCGCTGCCAAACAGACCTTTCACATGTATGCAAAGGAGGGCAATGGCATACTGGAGGGATAATATAATTCCACCCCTGCCAAACAGACCTTTCACATGTATGCAAAGGAGGGCAATGGCATACAACAGGAGGGATAATTCCACCTCCCCCCCCCCCCCCCCCCCTCGCGCCAAACAGACCTAGAATTGGATTTTGAAGCTGGATGCCTCATCAAGGAAAGGTCTTTGCTGCAAGAGAAATTTTTGGTGTATGAAAATTGAATTAATGCATAGTGTGTCGAAGCTGAAAAGGAGATGTGGAAGTGGAAGTGGAAGTAGTGACAACTTGTGAAAACTGGCAAACAGAAATGTTTTGTGCTGTATGGAACAGCAGTTGAATGACTAAACATTTCAGAAACATTTGTTCTCTCTCATTCTCTTCTTTCTCCACAATGATTAGTCTAGTTTTTTCTAATGCAAAACAACAACAATCTTCTTCGTAATAAGAACTAAGTGAAACAAAACAATGAATTGAGAACAAAAGAATAAAACTTAGGATCTTGTCGCACTCAATAGGATTGAGTACTAAATCAGACATACCCTATCATTTGTATGAAAGTGCATTGTACTAATTCAGACATACCCTAGACTACATATTAGTGCGGCCTCTAATACGAAGGTTAATGGCTCTAGATGCCATGGCTCTTAAGTTTGCTCTGGCTAAGGAAAGAGAGCTGCTAGATTGCTCACTGGTTTCCCTAAAAGCATCCATAAACTCTTCTCTCTGCAACCTTAGAGCTAGTGCAGCATCCTCATCTTGGCTCAACATCCCTCTTCTTGCTCTCACCCTTGTATCTCTACTTGAAACCCCAGGTTGGCTACTTCGAATCCTCACATTATTATAAACCCCTCTTTCCTGGCTTTGATCCTCATCTCCTCTCTGAGACCTTATAGCTAATGCAGCATTCTCAACATGGCTTACTGTCCCTCTTCTTCTCCTTGAACTTGTATCTCTGCTTGATACACCGGATGCTCTGGTACTTTCATTCCTCAGATTATTATAAAAGGCTGTTTCTGGGATTTTACACCCAGCTTCTCGACTATTCAAGGCGCCGGCTGCCTTCCTTGCTTCTACTTCGTGTGGAAAGAGAAGCTGTATTGTGTTCCAAAGAACTGTGTTCACGGTGCAAGATCTTCCATTGCTGCAAATTCAAGTAAAGGGGTGTAAAGTAAATCCCAAAAATATATTTCAATGATATAAAACTCCCCTGAGCTATTGCCTTATAATTGTAGCTAAGAATTACCTTATTAGTTGTCTGCACTTTGGGCACTTTTTCCCACATTTATCCGCAGCAGATCGCAGACATTTCTTACAAAAACTACAATTGAAGAGAAAAACTCAGGACTAATTGATCCACTACTAGACTTAAGAATGTGAAATCAAAGAAACTAATCAACACTAAGAAAGAAATTAGAGAAACAAATGCATGGTATATTTGGTAGCATGTCATTGCCCAACAAATGCACTATTACTAAACAGTGATATGATTCAAGTCAAATTGGACTCAAGTGGAAAGCCACAACATGGTGAAATGAAACAAGAGTTTATTATGACAAAAATAAGATCCTTTTTGTCTATATGGTGGTACATTCAAATATTAGGTTTTGTTAAGTTAACTTTGAGTTTACCTGTGTCCACAAGGAGTAGTACTAGGTTCAAAACAAATCTCCAAACAAATCTGTAAGCAAATTAGACCCAATTAAAATTATTGGAGAAAAAAACCAATATAGTCAATTTAAACTAGTCAACAAAACTATCATAAAAAAAAAAATTCTTACTGCGCAAGATAGCTCTTCTCTAAGCTTATCCATACAAGGAAGACCTGAACTTGAGCATGAAACACTAGAATTTTGCTCTGGTGATTCATTTGCTCCTTTCTTCTTTTCATCATTCACAACATTTTTCATTTCTGGATTCTTTTTCTCGCTCTCTGTGCCTGAATATTACCCAAAATCAATCATTTCCTTTTCCTTTATAGTTTTCCCAGTAATCAAACAAGATACTATTAAAAGAAAAAGAAACCCAGTAATCCATAATCTTAAGTCAGACAAATTAATACCTTTTCTTGTAGTTTCTTCTTCATCTAGATCAAGAACCGCAACTGGGATTGAAATTGGACTCTTTCTCTGAGCCCTACGTTTCCTAAAACACATAACAATAGTGTCCCTTTAATTGCCAAGAAAAACGAAAAAGAAAATCTATATCCCCAACAGCATTAAATCCCAGTAATTATCTCTTCCTAATTATCTCACTAATCAAACAGAATATATGCAATCTTTATGCTAAAATCTAAACTAATAATTGGGTTTGTCATTGTGAACGCTGTACCTTCTTGAATTGCTGGGTGGAGTCTTGAAAAGTAAATCAGAGCGTTTCTTGTTCTTAGTCTCTCGTTCAGGCGTGTCCTCGACGACAAGGCTTGCAAGCAAGAGAGCCTCTTCATCCCAACCAGCCAAGGCCGCCATAGATTTAAATCTGGGGCTGAATACACCGTCCACGTTTTGCCCATTTGCAACTGGGTTTTTTGGACTTGGTTTTGGTTCTTCTACACTCACCATTTTCTGCAGTAATTTTTATTATTGGGCTTTTGATGTGAGAGCGAAAGAAGAAAGATAATGGGTACTATTCTGCAGAGAAGGAAAGGTTGGGACAGAGAAGGAAGGAAGTAGGGGATTATTTTTTCCAACGGTCGATTTTTTTGAATCAGATGCTGTTTTAACTTTTCCAACGGCTATAAGGGTTTGTGAGGCAAGGGATTCTTTTTTAATTTATTAAAAAAAATGTGAGGAAGGTTTTACACTTTTACATACGAGTACTCAGACAACTACCATTTGGTATCCCTCAATCTTCCACCGTTAGATTATGATCGGTGAATGTTGATGATTAGAGGCTTATAAGGAAATTTATGATGCAGTATTGCGGTTGCTCACTTGCTTTTGCTCACCGAGTTAATTGCTTTTAAGTATTTTTTCCCCTCAAAAAAACAAAGCATTTTTTTTAGAATACGGGTTGTTTGGTACATGTGTTTAAACATATGTTTTTAGTTTTTAAACAATATTCATGTATTTTTACATATTTTTTCACCTACACGTATTTCCAAAAAAACTGAAAACTATTATTTGAACACACGTACCTAACGGGCCCTAAGTATTTTTAACACACACGGTGAGAGAAGAAAAGTTTTTTTAAAGAAACTTACAGTGGTGTATATCCAAAATAGCCTAACTCTTGGATACACATCACAAGCTTAAAAAAAAATTTTTTTTTTTTTTAGCAAGGAAGAGTTCTATTTCTTATTGCTTCATGTTAATAGGTGCCTTTAGGGTAATTGCAGTGGTGTATATCCAAAATGGTCTAACTCTTGGATACACAGCACAAGTTTTAAAAAAAAATTTTTTTTTTTTAGCAAGGAAGAGTTCTAGTTCTTATAGCCTCATGTTAATAGGTGCTCTTAAGGTAATTATTGATAAATCATTTAAAGAAAGTTTTGACATTATTTTTATAAAAAATATAAAAAGTGGTAAAAAAATTAATTATTTTATTTCTTTCCGTTAGAGCATCGGTTAACTTTTCCATTTCTTATTTACAATAAAAATTTCCAATTTGATCAATTATAGAAATTTTGGGTATATTTCCAACTCGTTTGAGTTTTGATCAAAGGGTTTTTTTTTTTTTTTTTTTCTTTTAAGAAGTATTATGTCAATAATATTTTTACAATATTTTTACAACAAATCCTAAAGGGTAAATTGTTACTGATTCTAATTTAAATTCACTATTGATTTTTAATTTTTTTTGCCTACTAATAACAATCAATAGCAACTTGTCACTTAAGATTTATAAAGAAAATGTTGTGAATATAACATTTTTCTTTAGAGAATTAAGTTGAAATACTAAAGCCCTGCAGTGATTTTTTTTTTTTTTTTTTTAAAAAAAACCGTAATTTTAAGGGGAGCACCTCAATGACACTGATGCTTAATTGTAAGGTTTAGCCCATGACTGATGACTCTTCATAGGCAAAAAAAGAAATGGTTTAATAAGAAAATTTGACTCTTCATAGGCAACAAAATAATGGTTTGGTAGGTGACCTTAGTAATTATCATGAGATTTGTGGTTCAATAGAAATATCAAGGCGCCTCCTCCATTACAATAAGAGGGGAAAAAAAAAACCTTACAAAATCTTATAGGCTTGAGGCTTAATTTATTGTTTTTGAAACTCTAATATTTAATTTGTTAAAAAAAGAAAGTGTTGAAGTTGATTATCATATAGGCTAGTTTTAGATTTTTTTTTTTTTTTTGGTGGGTTTAAAAGGGACTAGTTTTAGCCACGTCAAGAAAAGTCAAGTGGGAGGTCAAAAAGGCACAGAGATCCTATGTGGCAATTTCTCATTTGCCATAGCAGAGGCGTGGCAGTATACTATTAATGGTCTTCTCTTCTTCGAGGCAAGAAAAGTGTAACTCTAGAGACACCTTTTGGCAATACACTATTATACCACATTAATAGACTATTAACGTGGTTGGTGGAGGGGTGATGGTGGGTATATTTCTCTACCAATCATAATTCGTTATGTGACGAGTTGTGATATTTATTGTGCCAAAATATGTGACACCAGAATTATTCGCAAGAAAACTCAAGAATTCAGAAATGAAGATAGGGACATGGAGGTTCTCCAATTCCAAATGGGTCGTGCTTTGCTTTTGCCTCTTGCTTTCTCCGCAAATTATTCAGGTATCTTTTCTGATATTTATATGTATATATGTGCAAAACCCAAATAGGTCTTTCTATATATAAACTTTTTTTTTAATAATATAAAAAAGTACGGAGTGTCCCAGCAACTTGTTATTAGTTGCTATGAGATATTTTGAAAACCCGTGAATCGATATTGTGGTGGGTTCCATGTAGACCTTGGGTTAGTTAATTTTTTGTTAAATTTATTGTTTTTATAACAAAAACTCATATTTGTATTGTATATCACAATTCAAGATAGGTTCCAAAATGTAAGGGTATGATTGGTACTGTTTTTTTCTTTAATTTTTGTTTTCAAAAATAATGTTTGGCAATTCAAAATGAATAGAAAACAAAAACTGTTCTTAAAACTCAATTTATGAAGAAAATTAAAAATATGTAAAATATTGTTTTCAGTTTCTAGTTTTAAAAGTCAAAGAAAACACATATTTGATTTAATGTATCTGTCTCATTTAATGAGTTAACATTAGAGTTTAAATCATAATAACAACATATTTTAGTATTTTTTATTTTTTTCTTAAAAAATATATTTTTTAAAATTTTAACTAACCAAACATGTTTTTTATTTGAAGAATATAAGAAAATTATTTTTTCTTTATATTCCCAAAAACAAGTTTTTAAAAATAGAAAACAAAAACTGTTACCAGATCAAACATATGCAAAAAATTTTGATATAGGGGGATGAAAATAAAGTTACTGTGGGTTGACACTGGGTAGAATTCATTAACACGTGCTAGTCTCCTCAAGTTAGTACTACAGTGAAGTGAAGTAAATGTCTTGCTTTTAGCTAAATCTACACAAGACAATACTATAATGACTTTATGTTTACTTATGAACTGATTTGGTTTTTACTTTGGAGTAAACCGATATTCTCCAATGGCCCTTTTGTAATTGTTCTATAGGTAGGATAATCTCAATTGCAGCTCAATTTTACTTGTTTATTGATTTAGTTCTATATCAGAAATTGTGCTTTTAGATGGATTGTGTTTATAAAACAAAATTATTATTATTTTGGCCAAAATCCAAATTACACCATTTAAGTTTAGGTGAATTGCCATTATCATCCCTAAAGTTTAGTTTTTGTCATTTAGTCCGAAACTTTAACATTTCTGTCAAATTGGTTATTCCATCCATTACCATCTAAAAAATTATTGTTAAGACCGGTAAAATGATGTCACATCACATATGTGAATAGTGTCAATTTTATAACCGTCAATGGACTGAAGGACCAACTTGACAGGAATGTAATTTTAAGCACTAAAATGATAAAAAAAAAAAAAAAAACTTTATGGACGAAATTGACAGTTCACCCTAGCATACAAAGTGTAATTTGTATTTAGCCTTCGTTTTTTTGGTTCTTTCTTGAACCTCTTCTGCAATATTTTATAACGACATTATCATTTTTCTTAGTATAATGAATGTGCCTTTTATACTGCAATATTACTGACCCCTTCCATTATTGTTTGCTGCCCCAGGGTTATAAAGAATCTGAAACTGCAAGGTTAGTGGTTTAGATTGTTGGATTTGAAAATTTGGAATAGGCTAGCAATTTTTGGTGTCCATGTCTTAGTGTTACCTATTTTCCTGACATAGATTCTTTAATTAAGGGGAACCTAAATCGTGAATGCAACCTGAAAAATGTGGCATTAATAACACCCTAAATTTTATAACTGCAAAAATGTATTAAATGATTGTGTTTTGGTGGCATATATTATCTGCCTTGTCAATGTTTATAAGTAATATTTAAGTTTGATGTTCAGAACTCTAAAGCTAGAGCAGGAGAATGCTGCTCATGAGGTACATTGTTCAAAGAGAAAGGAGTAGGGCTGCACAGAAGATAATTGAGGAGGTATCAGAAGATTCTGATTAAAATTTCTAAAAGACAGTATCTGTGGTACTTAAATTTGATAACGTTATCTCATGATGGGTGCAGTATCTAATGCCCTTTGTGGAAAAAGAACGATATCAAATGTCAATAAGGTGTAGGCTTCACTCAGACAATGACCTTTACAGAGATCAGGAACAACACAAGATCCGTGTAGATGTAAATGAATGGAAATGTGGATACTGTAGAAAAAGGTTTTATCAAGAGAAATACCTTGATCAGCATTTTGACAATAGACATTATGATTTGCTGAATGTGGTATGTATGTGGTGCTATTTTTCCTAGAATTGATGGTAATTGATTTATTTTTTGTTTTAGAACATTTAACATGATTGGGTTGTAAATGACAAATCATACAAGTAATGTCCCATTTGGTTATTTTGTGGGTATTCATTTTCCTGCATTGAAAAAATAAGATTAACAGGCTTATGAATTGTAATATTGACCCTAGTAGTTGAGATAATTCATAGTGATTCTGATGATAATGATGATGATGTTAATTATACTTGGTCTCTCTGGTAAGTGAAATGATACCACTCTTACTCTCCTATGGCATAACCTACAGTATGTAAAATAGACTTGAGTATGGATATTAGATGAATTTGTGGAGGTGTTGGATTATCAACCCACAGAATTTAGGACGAGGGAACATGGCTGATTTTGTGATGTTTTAGATTTTTCCAATTAATCATCTCAAGGTAATATGATGTGTCTGTATAACATGGTGTGCTTGACATGGGTACCTCATTTTAAAATATTTACATGACGTAGGAGTGGTTGTGATAAGGAGACTTGATATATGTTTTTTTAATTCATTTGTTGGACAATCCAGTGAAATGCAAACCCAAAAAAGCAGGAATTTCTGGTACACATTATAAGCCTTGTAGCGTCATACAGGTGGATTTTACTTAAATGTTTGTAGCAGCAGGAGGTGTATATATGATTTTGATTGTAGAAGACTATGCATAAAAGTGATCCCTAGGACCCAAAGAAAACCAAAAAAAGAAAGAGAGATTAACTAGCATGCCTATGCAAAGCTTTTAACCTAAAAGTCATTTTGAATGTTCTCTCTAAAAGGCCTATATTCATTGACATTCCATAAACCAGACAACTATTATATCAGTGATCTATTATAGACAATTGCATGACAAAGAAAACATAATAAATGCAGAGTATTTTTTATGAACAGACTATACTAGCATCATCACAAGTATGACACACAAAATATAGAGACTCCAATTTTCATTGGTCAAAGTTTATATCCTTTTTTTTAACCTAGTACTTTTGGGTTATCTTGATAATTTTTCATTTTTGTTTGTGCCTCAAATTTCACTTTACAATCATTGTCATCTCATTTTTAATGTCTTAATAACTAAACACTTCTATGGAGCTGCATCTTTTTTCACCTACCATTCTTCTGTTGATGTCTTTGGCCTGTCTATTTGATTTAATATCCCACATCTTTGGTTCATGGTCTCACGTTTAGATTGCATTTCTTCTAATTTTCTTGGTAATCAAAATTCCTCCGGGACTTTGTCAAACATAGTCCTTCCATTGTCTTAAGTTTAAATGGTACATTGGTAATTGAACCATGGGATACTTGTGCTGAATCCAGAGTCACAGCAGGTGCTTGGCAGATGTATGTGGTGCATTGCATTGTGACCTTGTGATGGACTCCACTCCTCGCAAAACTAAGTGCAATCCTGCTGCTGCTTCAAGGAATCAACATCTGTGTGAGGTGGCCTATGATTGATGTCTTATAAATTGTTGATTCTAGCATTCCTTGTAGTCATATTTTAATTATTCTGTGCAGAGCCTAGCTGACAGTTGTTTTCCAGTCAATGAGGGTCCTTCAGCAAGCCGCCTTCATGGTAATTGTGACTTTGTCATAATTGCAACTTTATGATCTCATATATAGTCCTACCAGATAGTGATCTTGCATTTTGATGTTATCCAATTGTGACAGAATTCTTCCTATGGCAATTCTGTGATGCCCACACTTTTAAAGGTGGTCAGAAACCCTTCTCTAGGGGGCACAGGGTAAAGTTCACCACCACATTTACTTTGTTTTATGATCAATTATACTTTCCAAGCATGCAAACAAGTACCAAACCATATGGCTCTACATTTTGTAATTGATCTCCTAAAAGTCTGATAGAAGGAAAATAGATATCCTTCTTTTTTTCTACGTTCCTCTGCCACTACGGTCTAACCTTATTTTTATGGTAAGTTAGATCTTAGATTTTAGGAAACTCTGCAATAAAAAACTCATCAAAACCAGATGATTGAAGTAAATCAGATTAATTTGTCTCTCTAAAGGGAGCTTTCTGTGATACACACCCCTTACAATCAGACTGCAGTTAGCTTCAAGCATGCTCATGCTACATTTGGAATCCTACACATTTTTTGCATTTGACAAACCTAAATTGTGTATAGAAAAAAAGGTTGTACCCAATGCACATTGTTCCCACTTTTGCGAAGTTTGGGAGGTGATTGGTAGGCAGCCTTACGCCCTTACCCCTTTTTTATTTTTTAAGAGGCTGATTCCAGCTAAACTGTATATAAGCTATCCTTAAATTTAAGACTTGGGTAGTTTTGTTGGTTCTTTCTTATTTATTTATATCCATGCTGTTTCATATGTGCAGAAGACTAGAAATGTGTTCTACCTTATTGTTTCCATTTTGACTATGATGCTGTTGCTGCTTTTCTACATCTTCATTTATATGCACCGGAGGTATTTACTCTCTAATTTCTTTGTTTCCCTATTTATGGAAGCTTTTCAAATGGATTCACAATGTTTGTTATTTAACTTTGCAGGGGAATGAAAGGGGGAACGGTACAGCTGAAGCACATCTCAAAAAGTGTGCAAAAGAAAAAGCCCTCGTAGTTGGTAATTTTTCCATAAACCATGATAACTGATTCTTTTTCTATTGGTTTCTGTGAGAGAGAGAATGAGAGGAGATGTATTGTATCATTACAATTTAAAAATCAACTGATATTACTTGTTCCATTATCTGTATTTTTGAATTTTGAATAGTCGGAATGTAGAGAAGCAAGATTTGTAACAATGCAACTGTCAGGTAATTTGATTAACTTGATAAAGATTTCTTTGATCCCCTCCTTGTATAAAGCTGTTTGTGTTACTTCTGCTTAGAAGGATATGCGTGAATGCATTTTAAATAGCTAAATTCACTTTATAAGAGCTACTTTCCTGCTACCTATTGGTAAAAAGGGTTGCCATGGCTTGGAATTTTTCTGCCATTAGCCTTGCACAATCACAGAAAGCTTTTACTTATTGTTTTTAAGAAGGGTAGAAATGCATAACAGGAAGAATCATTGACTAAGGATGATCCTATCCCATTTTCTGTAAAGATGCTGGAGGGATGCCACCAACACATTCGTTGTCTTGGTCTGAGGCCTCTAGTTATGACAAAGAATCATCACTTGGCACAAGTATGGCCATCTTTCTTGGGTTCCAACGTTTTTCAGTTTTGTCATGGACCCTGGATGATCTTTGATGCAGAATTGGGTAACTTCTGCATCAAAATTTGCTTTTCCGTCTAGGTGCTTCAAATTCCTGCCCTAGGGAAGGAGATACACGAGAGGTTATCTTATGAGACTGTTTGATGAGACCAATTTCTCATGTAAGAGACCCACACATACTATGAGAAAGAGATCTTATGAGTGTAATTTAAGTTTTAACTTTTTTTTAGGGGAGGCATCATTATAGTAAACGAAAACGTAACTTAGACATAAAAGATGACCATAAATAAGTCTTTTTTTTTTCCACCACCTAATATTTGAGGTCTCATGTCTTTGAAGATAACTTTCTTTGGGAGAGGCATCATTTTAGTAAAGGAAGATAACATAAAAGATTACCATAAATAAATCTTGTTTTTTCCTCCCACCTATAACCTTGATCCTCTCTCATCATAACTAACTTCATATTCTCAGTCATTATCTTTCTAGTTTATGCACCGTATCAAACTAATACTGAAAGTAGCAATTGACAAAATAGGACACAACTTGCTTGAAAGTAATGAGTATTAGTTAACATCAATTAATATAAAACAACCTCCAGGTATCTATCATTATCTTTATGAATTTTAATATTGCTAAGTATCTTTATGAATTTTATACTACTAAGCAATGATGATGATATATTTGAAAATAATGACTAATGAGCATTAATTATTTAACATCAATTTCTCTTATATTAAATGACCTCAAAGTATACATCATTATTCTTATGAATTTAATACTACTAAGCAATGATGATGATGGTTTTGATATTGACGATATTGAGGAGCGAGATGACGCAATGCACCTGCTTGAACCATCTAATTAAAATGACTAATCACCAAGTTGGTGTTTATTAGTTGGGGTGCGATTTTGTCAGCTAATGTGGAGGACAGTCCATCGAACATGCTGGAATTTAACTTGTTTTTGATTGCTTGCCCCTTCTCTTTAGTTATTTATTTATTTGAATCAATTTCAGTTATTTGCCTTAAATTATGAAGTCTTTTGTAATATCTATTCTAAACTATAAATTTTTTCATTCAATACTTTAATTATGAAGTCTTTCAACGTTCAAATTAGTGTCAAGATTATCAAATTAATGTGCAAGTCACATAGTAGGATGCACTAATTTGTCAAACTTAACATAGTACATGTTAATTTGTAATGGCCATCCCATCCCACTTTACCAATTTTACACTATTTTGAATGTTGGGATGTAAAATGCAAATCAATATTGCATTAGGCTGGACAATACAAATTAATGACTTTATAGACATCAAGCCTTGATGTGATGACAAGTGTCTTTTACTAGAAAGACGATAAGTTACGGTCAATGGCGACTCCAGGAATTTTTATCAGGGTGTTCCTATAAATTTTTAGTAATTTTTCTCAAGAATTTTTCCTAGGGTAGCAAAAGAATAAACAATAAACTATAAGTTCATTTAAAATATTAATAAAATTATTAATTATTGTTATTTAGTTATTTCATTAATTTGTTTGTCTTTTATAAACTATAATTTGTTATATTATTGTTTCATTAATTATAAAATTATTAATTGTTGTTTAGCCTAACATAATTTAATTTGTTTGTCTTTTATAATATATTGATTAATTAAATTATTAATTATTGTTTATTAGTTGCTTTCTCCAATTAATTATTGGTAAATTAAATTATTGTTTATTAGTTGCACTAGCACACATCCCATGTGCATTTACTTCCCCCAATTCAAATATCCACTCGGCCCCATGTGCCCATCCACCCCCCCACCCCACTCAATAGACAAGCCTCATGCCTGATGCCCCCATCCAATCAGAAAATTTCACAATCACAAATCACAATACCCATCACACTAAAAGACAATTAATATCTCATCAATACCAACCCCAACACCAACGAATAAGATAAAGCCAAATTCAAAAAGTCAAAAAACAGGCAAAATATTAATAAAGTTAAAGCTTCAGCCAATCACAGTTCAAAAGAATCAGATAAAGTTAGTCTTAAAGAATAAAGAGAGAGAGAGAGAGAGAGACTCTCATTCATTTTATTTCAGTGATTTCAGATAAAGAGAGAGAGAGTGAGAGATTGAGAGAGAGTCAGAGAGAAAAAGAGAGAGAAGTTAGTAAAATGAAATACCTTGAGGGAGCACCGGAGCAGGGAGGCCTGAAAGCTGAGGCTGAGGTAGTGACGACTGACGAGCGATCTTCAATGAGGGGTGAGCGAGCGACGATGACGAGCAAGCGATGTGAACGATCTCCGATGGGGCGATGTGCTCTAGACTGGACCGATCTCCGACGATGAGCGAGCGACGTTACTGATCTCTGTTTATTGGCTTGAGCCTAATGTGTTACTTTGAGGCGTTGCTCTATCTTTAGGTTTGCTTTAGCCTTTAGTGATTTTCTGATTTCTGATTTAGTGATTTGCTTTGTGTTGGGGTTTGGTTTTTTTTTTTTTTTTTTTTTTTTTTTTGGAGAATCCGTGGGTTTGCTACCTTTGTAATCTATTGGGCTTGCTGTCCGTTGTTTTTTTTTTTTTTTTTTTTTTTTTTTTTTTTTTATATAGAATTTGTGGGCTTGCCGCTTGCTTTATTACAATTTTTTATTTTATTTTTTTTCAGATTTTAGTTAATTTTTTTGGGCTTTTTTTTTTTTTTTTTTGCTTGAAAGTAGAACAAATAATTTTTATTTTTTATTTTTTATAATTTGAGGGTGTTCTTAATTTTGATTGAGGGTGTTCCTAATTTTTTTTAAGGGTAAACAAATAAAAAAATAATTATTATATAAATTTTTTTTTTCCAGGTCAGGTTGTTCCTGGGAACAACTTGAGCATAACGTGACGTCGCCACTGGTCATGGTTCAAGTTTGAAAATCAGTGTTTTCAATAAATTAGGGATAAGACTATTTATCATAACTTTTTACAGACTCTATAAAAGTGAGAGTTTTGTGCATTAGTTACAATATTTATTTATTTATTTATTTTATGTTATAGTTTAAGCTACAAATAACCCTATTTACTTAATTTCTTGAACTATTTTCTAATGAGTTGGGCTTAATGGCCATCTCAACCACAAAATCAATGAACTAGCCCTAGTTTAGTATCAAAGATTGGTTTTAGGAGACCATGCCTTCGGTAGTTCCGGAATGAAACACAAACTTTGGTAGGAGGAGATCATATATGGGATTCCATGTCGAATTCTCTGCCCTGGTCCAAATGAATATAAAATTTCAAAAAAGCTTTAACAGTTCCATATATTTTATTGCAATCAGTCCCAACACAAAGCTCAATAAAAATCAGAAAGCTTAAATAATATATCCTAGAATGATTAAAAGAAGCTTGAGCTTGGCAGACACTCATGGTCATCTAGCAATTTATGGTTTCCTTTGGCTGTCCTTATTATGATGTCACATTTAATAGGAGAATAAAAGGACTGCATATATGAAGAATATCAAGAAGTAACCTTGGACACTTATAATGATGTATGAGACCAGGGGAAAATTTTACAATTACAAAGGAAACAAAAAAAAAGAGCTATTCCATCAACACGAGGGGTCATAGATCTGGGCTTTAAGCCCCACTGGTTTTGGTTTAGACGAGCTGACCAATCCCAACAGTGAAAGCAAGAAATTACAATGATCAAATATGGATGAACATGACACCATCATAATAAATTATAATCAGTTCCAAGTATTGAACACAACAAGAAGGCCAAGGAAGAAATGGGAAGGACTAGGGAGTTTCTTGTCAATCACAATCGTTTTCACACCAACTTTTTAAACAAATTTATTGCTCCAGTGTTAATTAAACTAAAAGACACTTTTCATTCAAAAAGAAACCAAAGAAACTTGGGAGACAGATGAGAGTATGTTCATTGGCTATTTTCCAAGAAAAAAAGGTCTTGTTCCAGATGATTAAAGCCATCCCATGAAAGCATGGAATCCACACTTTCAACCCATTGTAGAGAGGGGGATTCACCCATGGAAGGGTTACTTGAGTTTTCCAGAGAAAATGAAGTAGAACTGTAGGATGTATTGGTGTTGGTTTCTTGGTTCATCCATGATTCCAAATCCAAACTTCCACACCAGATATCATAATTGTTTAAAAGATCATTTGTTTCATCCAAGGTTAATTCAACCTCATTCCTTATCTCCTCTGTTGATACAAAATCTTGCTTGGCATCATTGTCCTCGTCTATGGACTTAACCTCCGGCTGTCTTTCCTCTTGTCCCTTTGATGGGGATTGCTGTCAGTGGCTTGGTATTGTCTGCCACAACCTCACTGCTCAATGCGTGTTTCTATTCCATTTAAATCATTTAACACTCAGCATCAGAGTTTTTCATATAGTGATTTTTGTTGGGAGAAACTTACCCAAAAAATAACTTTCGTAGGAAGAAAAGAACTGTTGCTATTTCTTCTTCACCTTAATACTATAATGACTATATTTTCCCCTAGGGTATGCAATCTGAAAGCCACTTTTTCTTCATCACAAATCTTCTAAAAACTAAAACACTCTTCCATTCTCATTGATTGAATAAAAATACATGTTTGAAAAATTGAAAATTACATGGTTTTGGGTCCTAGTTGCAATCTACCAAAATACATGGCTTAACCATCTTACTCAAACAGTCAAACTACACTAGTGAGTCTACTGAAAAACAAAGAAACAAAGAAAAGTGCCAACAAAAATTTTAATGGAAACAAGATCTACAAGGCGCAAGAAGCCTTCCCACATTGCTGAAAATGGCATCGATCGGATCAGTGATCTTCCTAATGCTGTTCTTCATCACATTCTCTTGCTCCTACCCATCAAATCAATCGCACGAACCAGTCTCTTATCCTTTTGAGATTCAATTCGATAGCGCTTGTTTAATCCTATCTATCCTTTTGAGATTCAATTCGACCGCGCTCATTTAATCTAATGCGGATTCAATTCGGCCATGCTCATTTAATGCTACCTATCTGAGATTCAATTCAACCACACTCGTTTAATCTCACTCGGATTCAACTCGGTCATGCTCGTTTAATCATATCTATCTTTTCGAGATTCAATTCTATAGGAGAGTGGCAACATACTTATGTGGCTGATTGGCAGGATCGAGCCTCAAGTTTGGGAACTAGAGTTGTTGAACCCCCAAATCGGTCGAGCTAGTTTTGTGAGGTTAGAGACACTGGACTTAAAGATGAGGTATTGAGGATCTTTGCAAAGCCTGAAACCCAAATTTTGCCTTGGCAAGAGGAGCATGAGGAACATGAGCAACACAAGAGAACAAGGATAGAAGGATAACAGAAAACAGAGTTTTTTTTTTTTTTTTTTTTAATTTATTTTTAATATGATTATTCAAGATAAATTATTTGTCAATTTTTAGCTTTTTTTTTTCCCTCAATTCTTTTTCTTCCTTAACTAGAACATATGGTATACATATGTAGATATGGATTAATTAATCAATTCTTTTGTATAGTCTTAAATAGGGCTATCTAGTGATCTGGACCAATCGACCCACCCGCCCGAACCAAAGGTCCACATGCAGCTTTGAATTCAGTCTATGGTCAATCACGGGTTGTCAATAAAAATAACTGAATAATTTGATTTCACCCGAAAATCCAAACTGACCGAATTATATATACCAAAAAAATCTAATTTTCACATGCCAGCCCACTTTTGCCTTTTCGGTATCTAGGAAACTTGTATCAAAGCATTCTCAGTAGTGAAGCTAAATAGCTATATAGCTATTTTAGTTTCACCAAAACACAAAAAATGCTCTACATCAATGTATGTAAAGCTAAAATTTTTTAGCTTCAAGCTTCTGTACAAAGCTACTTTTGGCTTTGTACGGAAGGTGAAGCTAAAACTTTAAAATATTTTTTTAATTCATGCACATATTAAAATAATACTTCTTTACTTATTTTTTTCATTCTTTATTTATTTTCTCTTTTTGCCCGGAAAAACAAGAACCAACCTATGCGAACCAAATCAGAGATCGTCAGCCTTGGACATGACATAGTGTCGGCTCGATGTAGGCTCAAAGTTGGATCGCTGGTGAAGCTGATGTGAGGATGGGCAGATCAAAGCTGTCAAGGCTCTCTTCACCCACTCTCCTTCCACACCTCCAATTTGAACCAGTGAGTTCTTCATTGCAAATCTATGCATGTTGAGTCGATTTTGCAAAAACGGTGCGTTGTGGTGGCTTCTGTTGTCGTGACCCAAGTTCTTGTGGAGGCCGCATCAAAACGAGCCTAGATGCGACGTAGGCGAACACATACACATCTTCTTTGGGGCTGGGATAGCTCTGGTTTGGTGGCTTTTTGATATATTATTTTATTAATAAATTATTTTATTATAGTAGATATATTATTTTATTGTGTTGAAAGCTAAAATAGATCCATTTTTGCTGGATGTTTTGTAAAATGAGTAAGTAAAATATATAAAGTAGGTTTTTGTGATGCCAAATAGCTAAAAAAATAGCTCCACTGCTATGGATGCTCTCAGTAAATAAAAGTAAACTTTTTTTGCACAAATTTTTTTTTTTGAGGTGTTTTTTGCACAAATTCCCAATTTACAAATCAACCGCTTTAATCAAATTAAAATTCAAAATTTACGGTGGTGATTAGAGTGTACATTACATTGAAGATTGAAGATTGAACAGTGATTTGAGGCTGAGCACTCTCAATGATTTGAGCGGTGACTTAGGGGGCACAAGTACCAAATTTACAAATCAACCATTAAAATCAAAATAAAAGACCAAAATCTAATGGTCACAATTTTTTTTTTTTTTTTTTTTTTAGAGAGACTTGGGGTCAAAATGTAATATTGGAAAATTTTGGGTCAAAATGCAATTTTGGAGAAAAACTGGGGGCAAAAATATGAATATGCGAAATTTATGGACTAAAACAAGATTTAGGGAAATTTGGGATAAAAACATGAATTTAGGAATTTTTGGGATTAAAACATGATTTTAAGAATTTATGAATTAAAACCTTATTTTTGGGAATTTTGGGATTATGCAAGTATGGGAAAAAAAACGTATTTAGATGCAAACATGATAATATGAATTAAAATGCAAAAATGGCAAAAATATGCGAATATGCAAATATGGAAAATAAGATGGCATTTTATTAATTGATGGAAAACATGCTTGGACCCTTTTATTTAAAAGAATGGGCTGAAAGTGTGTTTAAAACATGAAATGGATTAAAACCAAAGTTGGGTTGAAAGTGTGTAAAACAAGAGATTAGTTTAAAAGGAGTTTGGGCCAAACCCAACACTTTTAAGACTTCTCTTTCTCTCAAACGGACCTCCATGGCCTAAGCCACCCGAGCTCATCACCTCAAATCAGTGCCGCCACCAAAGGCGGTGGTTCTCACCTCCCCAAAAACTCTCACCGGGCTCCCTATCTCTCACTCTAAACCCAAGCTTTCTCTCCAATCTTTGAAACTCTCTCAGGCCGAGCCTACATCGGACCTTCATGGCTTGAGCTCGTCATCACAGATCAGCGCCGCCACCACAGGCGGCGGATTGCTCCTCATTAAGCTTCGGTCTCCTCAGTCCTCACCAGTGCCCAGACCAGATTCTCTCAAACTCTCAGTCTTAGTTCTCTCGTTGCCTCTCTCTACTCCAAACCCTAACTACTGCGCCGCCAATGCCGTCGCCCACTACTCAATCAGTATGGGTTGAAGTGATCGTCCTTGTTTTTCCAAATTGTCTTAGGTAAATATTGTTTGTTTCTCATCTCTCTTTTTGTCAATCTCTAGTTGATTTTATATGTTATGGAAATAAACTGTTCTAATCAAATAAACCCAAAGATTTGAATTTATTTATACTCATCACCTCATTAATTTTATTTGTTATCATGGATTTGACTTATGAAACTCAAAATGGAAACCCTAATTTTCAACTCAGACTAAAAAAAATTTAAACCCTAGCCCATTTTACTCATTTATAGTTTGTTGTTCATTTGTTTGACTAATTTTGTTCCTATTTTAATATTACTCAGGAATTACTTGAATCCCTAACACACACGGTTTTTCTAAGTTATAATTTTTGTTTTCCTTTGTCTCAGGAATTACTTGAATCCCTAACACACACGGTTTTTCTAAGTTATAATTTTTGTTTTCCTTTGTTTTGGTGTTTAGAGTTGGGATTTTGTTCTTCTTTATTAGAGTTGATGTTGTAGTTTGATATTGCTTTTGCTGCTGTGGTTTTTATTATTGCTGTTGTTTTGCCATTGTTTAATAAAATTTGCCATTGTCTACTAGTAAGTGTCTTTCACTAACTTCTATCTTCAATTATTTTAAAGAGCATCATAATTTATTATTTATGCATTGAAATGCTATGTTTGATACTGATAGTTAATGGATTTATTTGTGTTTTATTTGTTTGTGATTTTGTGTATGTTGTGTTGACGAATTAATTTGTTAATGAATTTGTTGATGAATTTGGTTGTCGCAAGTCTGTTGAGTGGAATGGAATTTGCCTCTGCATCAAGGTCTAACGCTAATAATTCTTTTAAGGTAAAATGCTAAAAACGTATATTTTTTTCATAATGTCTTGACCTTTAGGTGGCTTTCTTTCTTTTTTATATTTCGTTTGAAATTAATGGTATTGGCTTTTAAGTTTTTTTTCTTTTTATGCTTTCTTTTTTATATTCGGAATCTAATGTTTGCATTCTTTTGGCTAGACTTGACTTTTCAAATTATTTATTGTTGGAGATGTGCAGAATTATGTCCTAGTAAAGATTCTAGCAGAAACACCCAAATATGAGATTTTAATTGTTTTATATTAAACATAACCAATTTTAGTAAATTCTTCTAAATTAGTGGCATGTGTTCTTGAAGGATGTAATTTGTTTAACTTGGGTGGGTTGGTGTCTTTTTCACAAGATAAAGTACAGCTTCAAGACTACACTCTTGAGGTCAATTATTAAATTGAAGAGCTTGCTTTTGAAGATGTGTTCTATTGAAGTTGGGTTGGCCTTCCAAAAAAAAACCATCAATGAAGAGAAAATGTCATATTGAAATATTCGACAATAGGACTGAAAAATCATCAATGAAGAGAAAATCTCATATTGAAGTATTTGACAATAGGACTGAAGCTCGATAGAAATTTTGCTACTTGGGCAACCTTGACAATGAATCTCTTGCAAGGCCATATTTCCTTGAAGAGTCCACTGAAGAGGTATTTGTTGTCGGAGAGCTGGTCTATGATGGGCTTCAAAAGTGGATTGAAAGGAATGATATCCGAATTTGGGGCTATAAATTTGATGCAATTGGGTAAGAGAAAGCGGCCTTGTAGAAGACTTTCAGAAAGTCTCAAGGTATGATCTACGTCTTTCGATATTTGTAATTGTTTGATTATTGTATATGGATTTATGTTTGTATTTGTTCTTTTACTTTTTATAATTATACAAGGGAATTCTTAGTGGATTGGCCCACCTACATGGGCAGCAGAAGTGTCATGGAAACCTCTTGGGTGGAATTACAATATCTAATGATCACAAGGTTAAACTTGTGCGGTTTGGAGATAAATGAGTTTGTTTGTTTTATGCATTGCGTGTGCTTTTTATTTATTTATTTGGGATGTTCGATTTAAGTAATTTGGTAATTTATTGTGATAGATCCAAATTGTGGCATCCAAAATGATCTCAATGATTTCATAATATTTGTCAAAAATGTGATTAATCGTCATCCTGTTAAGAATAGTTTGCCACAGCCACTGGCTCTTGAGCTATTTTTCAAACTTCACAGCACATTGACTGACGGGACTATTCTGTGAAGTCTAACGGGGACTACAGAACTACCAAAATGTCAGTCAATGTGTTGTGAAGTCTAAAAAATAGCCCAAGAGTTGGTGGCTGTGGCAAACTATTCTTAACAGGATGACGATTAACCACATTGTTGACAAATAATATGAAATCATTGAGATAATTTTGGATGTCACAATCTGGATCTATCACAATAAAATACCAAATTACTTAAATTGAACATCCTAAATAAATAATAAAAAACAACACACAAAGCAGGAAACAAACAAACTCATTTACCTCCAAACAACACAAGTTTAACCTTGTGATCATTAGATATTGTAATTCCACTCAAGAGGTTTCCATAACACTTTTGTTGCTCATACAGGTGCTCCAATCCACTAAGAATTCCCTGTATAAGTATAAAAAGTACAAGAACAAATATAAACATAAACACATATACAATAATCAAACAATTACAAATATTGAAAGATGTAGATCGTAACTTGAGACTTTCTGAAAGTTTTCTCCAAGGCCACTTTCTCTTGTCCAATTGCATCAAATTTATAGTCCCAAATTTGGACATCATCCCTTTCAATCCATTTTTGGAGCCCATCATAGACTGGCTCTCCGACAACAAATGCCTCTTCAGTGGACTCTTCAAGGAAATATGGCCTTGCAAGAGATTCATTGTCCAAGTAGCAAAATTTCCTTCGAGCTTCAGTCCTATTGTCGAATACTTCAATATGACATTTTCTCTTCATTGATGGTTTTTCAGTCCTATTGTCGAATATTTCAATATGACATTTTCTCTGCATTGATGGTTTTTTTTTGGAAGGCCAACCCAACTTCCATAGTACACACTTTCAAAAGCAAGCTCTTCAATTTGATAATTGACCTCAAGAGTGTTGTCTTGAAGCTGTACTTTATAATGTGAAAAAGACACCAACCCACCCAAGTTAAACAAATTAAATCCTTTAAGAACACATGCCACTAATTTAGAAGAATTTGTTAAAATTGGTTATGTTTAATTTAAAATCTCATATTTGGGTGTTTCTGCTAGAATCTTTACTAGGACATAATTTTGCACGTCTCCAACAATAAATAATTTGAAAAGTCAAGTCTAGTCAAAAGAATGCAAACATTAGATTCCGAATACCAAAAAGAAAGCGTAAAAAGAAAAAACTTAAAAGTCAGTACCATTAATTCCAAACAAAATATAAAAAAGAAAGAAAGCCACCTAAAGGTCAAGACATGATGAAAAATATATATACGTTTTTAGCATTTTACCTTAAAAAGAATTATTAGCGTTAGACCGGGATGTAGAGGTAGACTCCATTTCACTCAAACAGACTGGCAAACAAATTCATCAACACAAACCATACCCAAATTAATTCGTCAACACAGCATACACAAATAATAGCATAGCAGTGTACACAAATAAATCCATTACCTATCAGTATCAACATAGCATTTCAATGCATAAATAATAAATTATGATGCTTTGTAAAGTAAACACAATTCGCCACTTAAATTTCAATGTATAATAATTCTCTATGATTACTAATTAGTAAAAGAATAATTAAAGATAGAAGTTAGTGAAAGACGCTTACTAGTAGATTGAAAGCAAAGAGCTAGCCAAATACTGAATGAAATGGTGAGAAATAGGAACCTTAAGAGAAAGATTTAGAGTTGGAGAGATGATTCATAAATAAAATGAAGTAGTGAATGAGAGCAATGGGTGAAATAAGTTTGGTTTCAATGGTATAGATTGGTTGCCTTTCTTGTATTCTTTATGAAGCTTGTAATTATAAGTAGCAAAAGTAGAAGTGAAAAGACTGGTGTGGTGTGTATGAAAGTGTAATATTCTAAGTATCAACCCAATTTGCTTTTCGAAAACAAGTGTGTGTATTGCAATGTTCTAGTTAACATAACAATTCTTTCATAATCCCTCGCCCCCCAAATACCAAAGAGTATATGCAATCAATGTTACAATCCTATACAAAAAATTATAGTTTGGCATGATCTTCTAACAAAAAGTTTTGGTTAGGAATGACAACTAGTTGGGTTTGGAGTGGGTTTCTTTATGCCTGAACCCAACCTATCGCCCGCCCCCAATCACGAACCCGCACCATTTAGTAAATGGTTTTTTTAAAAACCAAACCCGCCCCTTGGGTCTCGTGGTCCCCTTGGGCCTCGTGGTAGAGGGGCGGGTTTGGGGTTTAAAACACAAACAAGGATGCTCAAATTTTTTTAACATGAGGCCTGAAAGTTTATTAAACAATAAAAGCAAAAACAAGGATGCTCAAATTTTATTAAACAACGGCAAAACAACAACAATAATAAAAACCACAGTAGCAGAAGCAATATCAAACTACAACATCAGCTCTAATAAAGAAGAACAAAACACCAACACAAAGGAAAATAGAAATTATACCTTAGAGAAACCGTGTGTGTTAGGGATTCGAGTAATTCTTGAGTAATATTAAAATAGGAACAAAATTAGTCAAACAAATGAACAAAGAACGGTAAACGAGTAAAATGGGTTAGGGTTTAAATATTTTTTAGTCTGGGTTTAAAATTAGGGTTTCCATTTTGAGTTTCATAAATCTTATCCATGATAACAAATAAAATTAATGAGGTGATGAGTATAAATAAATTCAAATCTTTGGGTTTATTTGATTAAAACAGTTGATTTTCATAACATATAAAATCAATTAGAGATTGACAAAAAGAGAGATGAGAAACAAACAATATTTACCTAGGACAATTTGGAGTGAGAATTGAGAGGGATGGAAAAACAAGGACGATCTCTTCAACCTATATTGATCGGCAACAAAGAGAGTAGTGGGCAATGACGTTGGTGGCGCAGCGGTTAGGGTTTGGAGTAGAGAGAGGCGAAGAGAGAACTAAGACTGAGAGTTTGAGAGAGTCTGGTCTGGGCACTGGTGAGGACTAAGGAGAACGAAGCTTAAGATAAGAGTGTAGGATGAAGAGTGAAGTTGTGAAGAGATTGGAGAGAGAGTCTAAGAGATATGACCAGTCTATGAGATATCAGATCTAGAGACTAAACTTTTAATTATGACCGTTAGATTTTGGTCTTTTATTTTGATTTTAATGGTTGATTTGTAAATCTGGTACTTGTGCCCCCTGAGTCACCGCTCAAATCACTTAGAGTGCTCAGCCTCAAATCACTATTTAATCTTCAATGTACTGTACACTTCAATCACCATCGTAGATTTTGAATTTTAATTTGATTAAAGCGGTTGATTTGTAAATTCGGAATTTGTGCGAAAAAAGTTTACTTTTATTTACTGAGAGCATCTATATCAGTAGAGCTATTTTTTTAGCTATTTGGCATTACAAAAAGCCACTTTATCTATTTTACCTACTCATTTTGCAAAACATCCAGCAGTAGTGGATCTATTTTAGCTTTCAACAAAATAAAATAATATAAACATCACAATAAAATAATATATCAAAAAGCCACCAAACCAGAGTTATCCTAGCCTTGAAGAAGACGTGTATGTGTTCGCCTACGTTGCATTCAGGCTCGTTTCGATGCAGCCTCCACAAGATCTAGGGTCACAACAATGGAAGCCACCACAACGTGTCGTTTTTGCAGAATTGGCTCAGCATGCGTAGATCTATGATGAAGAACTCATTGGTTTGAATAGGAGGCGTGGAACGAGAGTGGGTGAAGAGAGCCTTGACAGCTTTGAGCCACCCATCCTTGCATCAGCTTTACTAGTGATCTAACTTTGAGCCCACGCTGAGCCGACTTTGCATCATGTCCAAGGCTGACGATCTCTGATTTGGTTCGCACAGGTTGGTTCTTTTTTTTCCAGGCAGAAAGATAAAAGAAATAAAGAATAAAAAAAAATAAAGAAGAATTATTTTAATATGTGTAGGAATTAAAAAAATATTTTAAAGTTTTAGCTTCTCATTCCGTACGAAGCCAAAAGTAGCTTTGTATGGAAGCTTGAACCTAAAAAAATTTAGCTTTACATACATTGATGTAAAGCATTTTTTTGTGTTTTTTTGAAGATAAAATAGCTATATAGCTATTTAGCTTCACTGCTGAGAATGTTTTGATACACGCTTCCCAGATACCGAAAAGGCAAAAGTGGGCTGGCATGTGAAAATCAGATTTTTTTTGGTATATATAATTCGGTCGGTTTGGGTTTTCAGGTGAAATATTTTAAAATTCGAACCCGAACCAAATTATTCGGTTATTTTTATTGACAACCCGTGACCAATCGTAGACTGAATTCGAAGCCGCATGTGGACCTTCAGTTCGGGCAGGCGGGTCAGTTGGTCTGGATCACTGGACAACCCTATTTAAGACCATCTACAAAAGAATTGATTAACTAATCCATATCTATATATGTATACCATATGCTCTAGTTAAGGAAGAAAAGAAATTGGGGGAAAAAAAAGAGCTAAAAATTGACAAATAAATTATCTAGCATAATCATATTAAAAAAAAAAAAAAAACCTCTGTTTTCCGTTTTCCTTTTGTCCTTGTTCTCTTGTGTTGCTCGTGTTCCTCATGCTCCTCTTGCCAAGGCAAAGTTTGGGTTTTGGGCTTTGCAAAGATCCTCAATACCTCATCTTTAAGGCCAGTGTCTCTAACCTCAAAAAACCAGCTTGACCAATTTGGGGGTTCAACAACTCTAGTTCCCAAACCTGAGGCTTGATCTTGCTAATCAGCCACATAACTATGTAGCCACTCTCTTATAGGATTTATCCTTGAACACTTCTTAGTCCTGACTTGGCACTTAATAGTGATTAATCACCATCACTCCCTTATCCACCCTATCCAACTTCAAGCTACATAATATAAATCCTCCTATGCTTGATTTTCTTTTACTTCATCCTTAACTTCATAGAGTTTGCATCTTTTATCTCAATTCCATTTTAAATATAACTAGTAGTTAACCCGTGCGTTGCTGGGAAAAACTTTGGATAAATGTATAATGTATTATGAAATAAATTATATATTAATTAATAAGTTTTAATAAATAAGCTTCTACGATTTGGCCTATAGATCATGTCGAATTTGGCTCAATTACTAACACGACATGAGGAAAAGTAAAATCTATTAGGTTAGACTAAGTTTAATTCATATTTCTTAATCTCATACAATGCACACATAAATTTTACATAAAGGTATAATGTATCATTATAAAATTCAGAGCTAAAATTATCAAAATAGAATGAAAAATACATGACCACACAACAGAAAAATATAAGAGAAAGATAGAGTTATCCTCAAAAGATTAATACATTGCTAATTTGCTATAGTTGACAGGTTCAGTTATTACAAAAAATGAACCCAAAAATTCAAATGTCAAAACTTCCAAAAACCTAAAAATATAAAAAGAAATTAAACATACAAAGCTTAGAAATTATTGAAACAAAAAAAAAAAAAAAAAAAAAAAAAAAAAAATTATTGATTGTGATTACTCTACTCTACATAGAAATATAAAGAAATACGTCTTACCTCAAAAGAATATAAATAAATAAAAAAGTGGAAAATCAAAGAACCCGATGTCAAACCTTCCAAAAGTCCAAAAAAATAATAAATAATAAGATGATTCAGAACCAAAAATTATTGAAAAAAAATGACTACACAACATAGAAATATAAGAGATAAAAGACTAGTTTAAGATGTTACAAAAATGAACCCAATAATTTAGAAGTTAAACTTTTAAAAGGCCATAAAAATTAGCAAATCGGAAGATTCAAAGCTTAAAAATTATTGAAAAAAATAAAATATATAAGACTGCACTACAAATAAATAGAGGAGAGAGATAAGGTACACTCAAGAGAATAATCCATGACTATAGCAGTTGAAATCAAAAGATTTAGAGCTTAGAGAAATATATGACTACACAACAGAGAAATATAAGTGAAAGATTGGTTACCCTCAAAACAATAATCCATGGCAGTGTTCGTGAAGATAGCCATAGCAAATAGTGGAGCCGTATCAATTGCATTTAATTTCAAGCATTGCTTCGAACAAAAAAATCTCAATCATACATCAATGCATTTAATTGCTCAAAGGGTATCCAAAATACCATATTTGATTATACAAGCAACATAAGGAGAATTTCTATCAATTTATGCATCATCTTCCAATGTAACTCTACTTTTCTTGCAATATACACCAGTTATTTTAACAATAATTTGAAGTTTCAAAAACACAATATGAAAAATATTCTTTGTGTTTAGAATATAAAGGTACAAAATTGTGCTCCAAAAACTAACCTTTTTGAAAGCCAAAAAAATAAAAAACAGAATTGTTGGTTTACCAAAGACAAAGGGGAAGGAATAAGTTGAGTTGAAGATTGTTCCTATTTCCATCTTAAGCTGTTTGTTGATGGAGTAATCACTTAAAGAGGGCAATGTCAACAAACATAATTAAGATAATCATAGCTCAAACGTAAATTTTCTAACCTGTCCTCTCCCTAAACGGAGGAGTCTAAGATAATATAATTCCAAAAGAACGCACTAAATTAACAACGCCATGATGATCCTAGAAATCAATAAATTAACACCAATATTTCCAATGAGAACCATCTAACTTTCAAAGTTCCCACCACTCTACACACATAATACAAATGATCAAATTCAAGACTCTTATTGCACAATACATAAAAAAATTGAGAAAAGAATAGTATAGAGATACTGACCACAATCTTCATTAATAAATTTTCCAGCTCTTTCAATTAAAAAGATACCTGTAAGGGCATGTTTTGGAACCTAAGCCCAAAAGATAAAAGGATTAAGGCTCAAAGAGCCCAACACAATGAATTTGTAGAGAGTGGGCTTGAAACTAAATTTCAATGAGTTGGACAACAATCATAATGTGTTAAAGATGGCAAGAAAAACAAAGATAAATAGATTGTGTGCGAAGTAAATCTTCCTCGGCAAAGTCCAAGGAGAATAGCCCTTGTATATATCTCTCTTAAACTTGATTACAATTATAGTTCTTATTGCTATAGTGTTTTTCTCTACAGATTCTCAGTTGTCCCCTTGTAATGGGGTATTTCTTCCTTATATTCTCCCGTTTTGCTTCATCTCCGCCCTCCATGTGTAGGTCAAGTTGCCTGTCTTGATCCTTGTTCCATCAACGCCTTCTTAAAGTCTTCGGAAATAACTGTAAAGCTGAATATCATTGTTCAGGTATCACCTCCACATTAATGCGGCCAGAGAGTTAGCTACAGAGCATTTAATGTGGTGGTAGCAGCTTTCTCTTAGATATTTCTTAGCTTCCCTTTGTCATATTCTCTCCTGATGTTTATCCTTACTAGTAGAATTGCCCAGAGTATTGCCTTTGATGGTAGGTCACTCCTCTGACCTCTACTCTATTAAGCTAAGGAGGCATTTCTCCTCGGACGATCTTCCCAAACTCTCATGACCAGGATCCTTCCATAACTCACTAATTTGTACCTTTTTGCTAACGTTTACCTCTCCCCGAACTATTATATGTCCTTGGACAAGGCCCACGGCCCAATATACATTCATGGGCCTTTCATCCCTACAATAGCCCCTCAAAATTCTCCTCTTTTGCTCCTTGGGAAAAAAGGAGGATTTCGATATTATAATAACAATTCTGTTCTTCCCTTACATCATCCCTGCCTGTGCAGGTGTCTTTTCAACTGCCTAGAAGCACGCTTCTGACATTTCGACATCTAGGACACACTTGCATTTAATTTTTGCGGCTCCATGCACCCCACATTCTACGATATGATGAAGATCTAACGGCTGAAGATTTTATGGGAACTTGAGCGGGATTTCTCCCGCTTGCTTTTTCCCCTCACACATATATTGCTTAAAGACTTCATTGGCTTTACTTTTTGCACTTCTCAAATCTTTAAAATTAGTCCGAGGAGTCCTACTTCCCTTCCGTAAGTCATTTTCAATATTCTTTTCTTCTCATTTTCTTTTCTATTTCTTTTTATTTAGAGCCTTTTCTTTCCTCGGCCCCCCTAACTTCACCTCGTCTCCTTACTATCTTTAGTTTTCCTTTCATATAGGTAGATTTGCTTACTTAGTAGACACCCTAGAAGGTATAGAGAGCTTTAAGGCTCAATACCAAATTCCCCAGGGAGTTTCCATTAGGTATTGTAAATAGAGGGAATGGTATACCCAGAAGCAGGAGGGAGAAGTGGTAATCCCGATGATCGCCTTCATAGAGGGAGGGATGAGAATCCCTATGGGTAGAGTAACTAAGGACTACTTGATTGCTCACAGACTCTCCCTCACCCAGTGCGCCCCTAACATGTTTAGGATTTTTGGTAGTATAGACGCCCTCAATGAGAAGAAGGGCGTGAACCTCACCCACCACGACGTCAATTGGGTTTACAATTGTCACAAATTAACAGGGCAGGGGTACTACCTAAAAACTAGGGTTCTTAAGGTTAGGCTCATATCGTGCCTCCCTGAGTCCAACAAATGTATGAATAAGGATTATCTAATCGTCTCAAGGGAGTGGCACGATGGCCTTCACTGTCAGACGAGAGAAGGGACACTAGGTGAGGTATTTAGGTCTAGGTCTATTATTCTAACGACACCCTTTTTTCTCACTAACATTTTCTATACTCACTCTTCCTATTTGCACTTGTAATTTAGCTTTTCTTTGATTTGCGCTACTTTCTAACAGTATGTTCTGTTTTTGATGGGTTTGTAGACAAGTACTCTGCTATCTCGAACTTTAGCTTTGTCAATGAGGTAGATTTGAGCAAAGTACTCAAGGCCGAGATCTTTATCTACAAGGATGGGCAATTAAGAGCAGCCCACCTCATCCTCGGCTATGATCCAATATCAACCAGCTTCCAAGCAAAAGACTAGTATCAACTAGTACGTGATCAAGGCAAAAGACCACCGTCTACATTTGATCAACATTGCCGTATCGAGCCTTCTTAACCTAGGCCCTGCTTTAGAAGGTGTACAGCAAGTAGAACTGCCCTTCCAGTACATAGCCGAGGAAGACGTAGCTCCTCCCGACCAACAATCAAGGAAGAAGAAGAAGTTGTCCAAGTCTCAGACTTCGAGGTCTTTAACCAGCCCCAATCCCCAGAAGTTCCAGCTGGTGGCTTTAGCCTTCTTCCTCCAGCCCAAGTAATCCACTTCCAAGAAACTTCAACTGTTCCTGACACCATGGTGCTGCAACGCAAAATCAGATCAAGCCTTCAGGATATACTAGAGTCCTAGGTCAGAGGCAATGTGCCAGAGGCAACCATCCAAACCAAATCCCCCACTCCTTCTTCTACCCAGGTTCCCCACCCTAACACAGTAGATAAGAAAAGGAAGTGAGATCAAAAGGGAAGAAGGTGGTGGAAGAAGGAAGGGACCTTCCATCCAAAGAAGTCGAGGCCCAGAAAGGGGCCAAACTAGCGAGGACCACGCAGTCAAGGTCCTCTAGTGATGAAGCCCTTGTGGAGAGGGGGCGTGAACGCCAAACCAAAGTCCAACCCTAGAACCCCTCTATGGTGCTGGATAAAGCCCTCTTACCCACCGATGCTTTCATCAGGGACTTCCAGCATGGGAAGGTTGGGTATGTGGCCAACGCCGTGGAGCAGGCCCTTCTGCTGCCTAGGGACATGGCCGACCTGAGGTCCATGAAGAAACATGAAGTGTTTCTTAGCTTCAAGAGGAACCTTGCACTGGTAAGTCTCTCAATTGTCTTTCTTCTGTTTAAGGTTGCAATTGCTTTTTCTAACCATCATACTTTGTCTTTGAAAGGCTGTTCAAGCTGCATACAGGGTCGAGGAATTGGTGAGCAATTCCACAGGCAAATGAAGGATGAGGAAGGAAGGCAAATAGCTACTATGGAAGCCTTTTCTGTGGCTGAGAAGAGGATCCAAGAGCTCAATAATTAGCTGACCAAAGCTTATGAGGATAGGAAGAGTGTCGAGGCTGCCTTGAACGTGGACGTGAAACAGGTCAAGACTCAACGCAAACAGCTTTGCCTAACTGAGGATCTGTTATTTGCAGCTAAGGAGCAGGTAAGGACCTCGAATACAAAGTTGGATAAGGCGGAGAAGGCTGTGGAAAAGGGAGCAAGATGGCTACGACATTAGGGTATTAGAGATTGAGGAGGCTCTCATTGTTGTAGTCTCTGAGGTATGTAGGATTTACTGTCTCCAAGTGTGGAATAAGGCCCTCAACCAAGCTGAGGTTGAGGCCTCCTCTGCCCTTAGGAGAGCAGAGAATATCTACTATCCCCCAACCATCCGTGCATCAAGCTCCTTGGGCTCCAAGGCTGACACTGCCTCCAAAGAGATAGATACTGGCAAGGACAGCCCTGCTAAGGCCCTCCCTTCCTTTAACAGGCTAGTGAGAAAGAAAAAGATGCAACCTAAGGAGTGGTCCCTGAAGCTACTAAGCCCCCAGCTGTGCCCAAGGACCCCTCTAAGGGTAAAGAAGCCATTCAGAGCCTGGAGATTGTTCTAGCAACCCTTCCTGTGCCTGCCAAGGAGGATCCCAAGGGTAAAGGTCCAGCCTCCACAATAGCTAAAACTGCCAAATCCACCAAGGCCACAGGAAAGGACAACCCTCCACTGAAGATCAAATAAGGGTTAAGCTAGAATTTGTAGAATTTTTTGTTTTTATGTAACTGTTGTTTACATTTTCAAAGCTTGTACTTATTTTGTCTCTTCCCAGGCTTAACTTAATGACAATTATGAGCTTTCCTTTATGCTTATGGGATGGTTTCCTTACAAGAACTTCTGTCTTGGAGGGTATACGTTGATGGTGCAGTTAATCAATGAGGATCTGGAATGGGGTTAGTTGTGGTATCTCTTGAAAAGATTGTTATTGAGAAATCCTTAAGATTGGGCTTCTCGGCCACGAACAATGAGGCTAAGTATGAGGTTTTGTTGGTAGGGATGACTGTGGTTTAGAAAATGAGAGGAAAAACAGTAGAGGTATTTTCAGATTCAAGGTTGGTTGTTGGCCAGGTAAAGGGAGAATTGGAAGCTAAGGATTTAAGGATGTAATAATATTTGAGTCAAGTTAGGCACTTGCAATCAGGGTTCGAGTCTTTCACCTTACAGCAAATCCCTAGAAGCAAAAATACGCATGCTAACTCTCTTGCCACTTTTGCAACCTCCTTAGTAGAGTTTACCTTGGGTTATCCTGGTTGAAGATTTATGTAAGCCTACTGAGATAAAAAGGGAGAAGGTCCATATTCATCAAATTAGAGTGGGACCTAGTTAGATGGACCCTATAGTTCTGTTCCTTAAAGATGACATCTTGCCCGAGGAAAAGGGAGAGGTTGATAAAGTGCGAAAAAAAGCTCCTCGTTTTTTGTTGTCCGAGGATCAAAAATTGCACAAGCGCTCTTTTTCCAAGCCATATTTTCTATGCGTCCATCCTGAGGCAGTAGAGCTACTCTTGGAAGAGTTACATGAAGGGATTTGTGGGAGTCATACAGAAGGCAGATCACTATCTCACAAGGCCCTCACTCAAGGGTATTGGTGGCCAAGTATGCAAAAGGAAGTACAAAAATATGTGAAGAAGTGTGACCAATGTTAGAGATTCGCTCCAAACATTCATCAGCCAGGGGGTGTCCTTAATCCCTTGTCTAGCACCTGGCCTTTTACTCAATGGGGCTTGGATATTGGGCCCTTCCCTAAAGCAGCAGGAAATAGGAGATGGCTTTTGGTCGGCACTAACTACTTCACCAAATGAGTTGAAGTAAAGCCACTAGCAAATATTAGTGATGTGGATGCCAAGAGGTTTGTGTGGAAAAATATTGTCACTTGATTTGGGATTCTTTATACCCTCATCTCGGACAATGGGCTTCAGTTTGATAGCAAAACTTTCAGGAGGTATTGTTGTGAATTAGGTATTAAGAAAAGGATAGGTATTCAACTCCAGCTTATCCCCAGAGGAATGGACAGGCCGAGGCTATCAATAAGGTCATAGTGAATGGGCTCAAGAAGAGGTTGGATGATATGAAGGGTAAATGGGTGGAAGAGCTGCCACATGTGCTCTGGACATATCGGACTACCCCTCGTAGGTCAACAGGGGAAACACCCTTTTCAATGATTTATGGAGTCGAGACTGTGATTCCTCTAGAGACTGGATTCCTAACGCTGAGGACAAGCTTGTTCATTTCAAACAACAATGACAACCTATCAAAGAAGGGCTTGGATTTGATTGAAGAGCGGAGAGAAAATGCCATGGTTCGGTTAGCATATTATCAACAGAAGCTCAAACAGGGGTATGACTCAAGTGTGAGATTAAGACTGTTAGCACTTGGAGACTTAGTATTAAGAAAGGCTGTGGGCACTGCAAAAAACTCAGCATGGGGAAAGTTAGGGCCCAATTGGGAAGGGTCATACCGTATCACCTCGGTAGCTAGTATAGGTGCTTATTTCCTAGAAGATTTAGATGAAAATGTCATACCACATCCTTAGAATGTAAATAAACTGCGAAGGTACTATTATTAATGAAAGGCAGCTCTGCCATGTTTTTATTTCTGACATTATGTATTAGGTTTATTACTTGTTTGAGTATTAAATAGAACCTCGGTCATGCTTGGCTCCTCGGACCACATACCTTGGGTATATTAATATTCTCGATTACTTGTTTGAGTATTAAACAAAATTTCGGTCATGCTTGGTTCCTTGGACCATATACCTTGGGTAATTAATATTCTTGATTACTTGTTTGAGTATTAAACAGAACATCGGTCATGCCTGGTTTCTCGGACCACATACCTTGGGTAATTTAATATTCTTAATTACTTGTTTGAGTATTAAACAGAACCTCGGTCATGCCTGGTTCCTCGAACCATATACCTTGGGTAAGTTAATATTCTTCATTACTTGTTTAAGTATTAAACAGAATATCGGTCATGCCTGGTTCCTCAAACCACATACCTTGGGTAAATTAGTACTCCTTATTATTTGTTTAAGTATTAAACAGAACCATGGTCATATTTGTCTTCTCCGACCGCATAGCTTAGGTAAATTAATACTCCTAAAGCAAATGTTCATGTGTTAAACAGAATCTTGGTCATATTTGGCTCCTCGGACCATATACCTTGGGTAAATTAACATTATTCAGTATCTCCTTATGTGTTAAACAGAACCTTGGTCATACTTGGTTCCTCGGACCATATACCTTGAGTAAATTAACACTATTCAATATCTCCCTATATGTTAAACAGAACCTTAGTCATGTTTGGTTCCTCGGACCACAGACTATGGGTAAATTAACACCAACCACTGCTTTGATACGCTGTTAAGTGGATGAGCAGGTGATATTGTGAGTAAGTACATGGTTTGTCATTATGTGAGATTGAGAAGGAAAGCCCAAAGCACATATGGTCATATGAGTTGTTTGTTTCGAAACATGTAAGGTACGTTATTGAAGTTAAAATTACTCTTCATTAAAGTTTGTAGACTTGGAAGGTTTAGCCTATTCTGTTGTTGATTATGTAGAGTGTAGCAACTACACTAACACTTGTAAAGATAATTGAATGAAATTATATCTCATTTTTATATCAGTTAAGTGTAAAGTAAAGCAAAAGTTATGTTAGAATTTGCACAAGTACCACAAGCATAAAGGAAAGCTCATAATTGTCATTAAGTTAAGCTTGGAAAGAAGCAAAATAAGTACAAACTTTGAAAATGTAAACAACAGTTACATAAAAACAAAAAAGTCTACAAATTCTAGCTTAGGCCCTATTTAATCTTCAGTGGAAGGTCATCCTTTCCTGTGGCCTTGGTGGATTTGGCAGTTTCAGTTGTTGTGGAGGCTGGACCTTTATCCTTGGGATCCTCTTTGGCAAGCATAGGAAAGGTTGCTAGAACAATCTCCAGGCTCTAAATGGCTTCTTTACCCTTGGAAGGGTCCTCGGGCGCAGTTGGGGGCTTGGTAGTTTTAGGGACCACTCCTTGGGTTGCATCTTTTTCTTTCTTAGCAGCCTTAACTTGCTCTCCTCTTGGGAAAAGCTGTTGGAGGAGGGGAGGGCCTTGGCAGGGCTGTTCATGCCAGTATCTGTCTCTTTGGAGGCAGTGTCAACCTTGGAGCCCAAGGAGCTTGATGCACGGATGGCTGGGGGATAGTAGACATTCTTTACTCTCCTAAAGGCAGAGGAGGCCTCAACCCCAGCCTGGTTGAGGGTCTCATTCCATACTTGGAGGCAGTAAATCCTACATACCTCAGAGACTTAAGCCCTGAGAGCCTCCTCAGTCTTTAATACCCCAACGTCGTAGCCATCATGCTCTGCCTTTCCCACAGCCTTCTTTGCCTCATCCAACTTTGTCTTCAAGGTCCTTACAGGCTCCTTAGCTATAGATAATAAATCCTTCATTAGGCGTAGCTTGTTCACTTCAAACAACAATGATAGGATATTGGAAAAAAGTCTAGACTTGGTTGAGGAATGAAAAGAAGCTGTCATGGTTCAGCTAGCATATTATCAACATAAGTTCAAACAAGGGTATGGTACCAATATAAGGGCAAGGCCGTTAGCACCTAGTGACTTAGTATTGAGAAAAAATATCGGTACTGCAAAAAACCCAACATAGGGAAAGTTAGGGCCCAATTAGGAGGGGTCATATCGTATTACCTCGGTAGCTGGTATAGTGCTTATTTTCTAGAAGATTTAGATGAAAATGTTATACCACGTCCTTGGAATGTAAATAACCTACGAAGGTATTACTATTAATGAAAGGCAATTTTGCCACATTTTCGTTTATAATATTATATGTTATGTGTTCCATTCCTTAAAGTGTTAAACAGAACATTGGTCATACCTAGTTCCTCGGATTACATACCTTAGATAAATTAACACTACTCATTATTTATCTAAATGTTAAACAGAACATTGACCATGCTTGGTTGCTCGGACCACATACCTTGGAAAAATTAATATTTATCATTATTTATCTAAGTGTTAAACAAAATCTTGGTCATGCCTGGTTCCTCGGACCACATACCTTGGGTAAATTAACACTGCTCATTATTTATCTAAGTGTTAAATAGAACCTTGGTCATGCCTGTGTTAAACAGAACCTTAGTTATGCCTGATTTCTCGGACCACATACCTTGGATAAATTAATACTTATTATTATTTATTTAAGTGTTAAACAGAACTTTAGTCATGTCTGGTTCTTTGGACCACATATCTTGGGTAAATTAATACTTATCATTATTTATCTAAGTGTTAAATAGAACCTTGGTCATGCCTAATTCCTCGGACCACATACCTTGGGTAAATTAACACTGCTCATTATTTATTTAAGTGTTAAACAGAACTTTGGTCATGCCTGATTCCTCAGACCACATTCTTTGGGTAAATTAATACTTATCATTATTTATCTAAGTGTTAAACAGAACCTTGGTCATGCCTAGTTTTTCGGACCACATACCTTGGGTAAATTAACACTGCTCATTATTTATCTAAGTGTTAAACAGAACCTTGATCATGCTTGTGTTAAACAGAACCTTGGTTATACCTGATTCCTCGGACCACATACCTTGGATAAATTAATATTTATCATTATTTATCTAAGTGTTAAACAGAACTTTGGTTATAACTGGTTCCTCAGACCACATACCTTGGGTAAATTAATACTTATCATTATTTATCTAAGTGTTAAATAGAACCTTAGTCATACCTAGTTCCTCGAACTACATACCTTGGGTAAATTAATACTGCTCATTATTTATTTAAGTGTTAAACAGAACTTTGGTCATGCCTGATTCCTCAGACCACATACCTTGGGTAAATTAATACTTATCATTATTTATCTAAGTGTTAAACAAAACCTTGGTCATGCTTGGTTCCTCAGACCTCATACCTTGGATATATTAACTCTGCTCATTATTTATCTAAGTGTTAAATAGAACCTTGGTCATGCCTGGTTTCTCGAACCACATACCTTGGGTCAATTAATACTTATCATTATTTATCTGTATTAAACAGAACTTTGGTCATGCCTAGTTCCTCGGACCACATACCTTGGGTAAATTAACACTGCTCATTATTTATCTAAGTGTTAAACAGAACCTTGATCATGCTTGTGTTAAACAGAACTTTGGTTATTCCTGATTCCTCAGACCACATACTTTGGATAAATTAATACTTATCATTATTTATCTAAGTGTTAAACAGAACTTTAGTTATGCCTGGTTCCTCGGACCACATACTTTGGATAAATTAATACTTATCATTATTTATCTAAGTGTTAAACAGAACTTTAGTTATGCCTGGTTCCTCGGACCACATACCTTGAGTAAATTAACACTGCTCATTATTTATTTAAGTGTTAAACAGAACTTTGGTTATACCTTATTCCTTAGACCACATACCTTAGGTAAATTAATACTTATTATTATTTATCTAAGTGTTAAACAAAACATTGGTCATGCTTGGTTCCTCGAACCGCATACTTTGGATATATTACTCTACTCATTATTTATCTAACTGTTAAATAGAACCTTGGTCATGCTTGGTTTCTCGGACCACAGGATAGAGTTGATGCCCCTTTTGGTCTTAGAAGGAGGAGGATTGGCCTTGGCTGCACCTTTGGGAGTCACCTCAGGAACTGTAGCTTGAGTGGTACCCTTACCCTTAGGGTTTTCCTTAGTTGTGAAGGGAAAGGTAACCAGTACCAGCTCTTGGCTCTAGGAGACTCCCTTCTCCTTGGAAGGTTCCTAAGTGAGGGTGGTAGCTTGGTTGGCTCAGGGACTACCTCTTTTGCTGTGTTCTTCTCTTTCTCAACAGCACTAACATGACTGGCCTCTTTAAGAGGAAGGGTGGAAGGTGGGAGAGCACTGGCAAAGGCATCCTTGCTGAGGTTAGGATCTTTGGGAGCACTCTCAGCCTTGGAGCTTGAAGGGCCTGATGCTCCAATGGCTAGGGGGTAGAAGACATTTTCTGCTCTCCTTAGTGTGGAAGAATCATCCACCCCAACTTGGTTTAGGGCTTCGTTCCACACCTAGAGGCAATAGCCTCTGCAAACCCCATAGACCTGAGCCCTGAGGTTTTCCTCGGTCTCTACCACCCCAATATCATACCCCTCTTGCTCAGCTTCTTCTGTAGCTTTTTCTACTTCTGCTAGCTTTCTCTTTAGAGTCCCTATCTACTCTCTGGATATAGAAAGCTGGTCTTCAGTTTGGTGCAGCTGTTGGCACTGGGTCTCTGCCTATCTCTTAGCACCCTCCAAGACCGCCTCGGCACTCTTTTTCTCTCTAATAGCCTCGGTTAGCTTGGCATTAAGATCCTTAGCCCTCTACTCGCCCAGGGTAAAGGCCTCCGTGGCAGCTATGCGTCGTCCTTCCTCCTCCTTCATTTGTCGGTGAGAATTTTTTGTCAGTTCCTTGGCCATATGCAGCTTGAATTGCCTTTGTAAAAAATAAAAATGATAAATATAAAAAAAAAATAAAAAAAAAAAAAGAGAGAAAAGGAGAAAAAAGGAAAAACTTACCAACGCAAGATCCCTATTCAGAGTTAGAAAAGGAGAAAAAAGGAAAAACTTACCAACGCAAGATCCCTATTCAGAGTTAGAAACACTTCGTGTTCTTCATGGTTCTCAAGTTGGCCATGTCATCAAGTAGCAATAGTGGCTGCTTTAGGGCATTGGCCACATACCCTACCTTCCCCTTCTGGAAATCCTTGATAAAGGAATCCAGGGGAAGGGGAGATTCGTTCAGTGCCAAGGGAGGGTTCCGAGTTTGGACCCTAGGGCAACAATCAAGCCCCCTCTCTAGAATGGCCCCTTCACTCAAGGACCTCGTCTAGGCTACCCTTGCTATTTTAGCCCCTTTCTGGGGCTCTGGATCTTTTGAGGGGATGACCTCTCCCTCTTTGGCTACGTCTTTGCCTTTTCAGTCCCTCTTCCTCTTCTTATCCACAAGATCAGGTTGGGAGGTTTAGGCAAGAAGGGGAGTAGGAGGCTTGGTTTGGATGGCCACCTCAGGCATAGTGCCTCCTACGTGAGACTCAAGAAGCTCAAGAAGGCTTGTCTTGGCCTTGTGCTGTAGCACCATTGCGTCAGGAATACTGGGGGCCTCTTGGACATTACTTACCTATGTGAAGGGAAGGTGGCTGTCGTCAACGTCTAAAGGCTCTGGAGACTGAAGCTGGTTGAAAATTTCAAATTCTTCTTCGAAGTCTAAAACTTTAACTACTTTTGCTATTTCTTCAGGAGTTGGTTGGGAAGGGGTTGCTTCTTCCTCAGCAGTGCACTAAAAGGGCAGTTCCACCAGTTGTGTGCCTTCTAGAGCAGGACCAGTGAAAAAGCTTGGTACTGTGATGTTGATCTGGTTTAAGCGAGGGTCTTTCGCTTTTATAACATACTTAGGGGCTTAAAAGCTGGAGGAGATGGGATCGTAGCCGAAGATGATGTGGGCTACTTTCAACTGTCCATCAGTGTGGACAAAAATCTTGGCCTTCAGTATCCTTATCAGGTCGGGCTCGTTGACAAGACTGAAGTTGGGAATTGTAGAGTACTTATCTATAAATTCACCAAGAGTAAAAACATTGTTAGACTACAACACAGGTAAAATAAGAACCAATTTATTAATGAAAACATAAGAAGTAAGCACAAAAAATGCTAGTGAGAAAAGAGGTATTGTTAAAATAGTAAACCTAAACCTAAACACCCCACCTGGTGTCCCATCTCGTGTTGGGCAATGAAGTCCATCATGCCACTCCCCTAACACAATTAGAAAATCCTTATCCATACCCTTGTTAGTATTAGGGAGACACGATATCAGCCTGACTGAAAGGACCCTGGTTTTCAGATAATATCCCTGTCCTTTGAGGTGCTGATGATTGTATATCCAGTTAACGTCATGATGGGTGAGGTTCACACCCATCTTTTTGTTAAGGGCGTCTACGCTACCTAAAATTCTAAACACATTAGGGGTGCACTGGGTAGGAGAAAGTCTATGGGCAATAAGGTAGTCCCTAGTCACTCTACCCATGGGGATTCTTATCCCTCCCTCTATAAAGGCAATCATAGGGATTACTACTTCTCCTTCTTGCCTCAGGGTGTGTCACTCCCCTCAGTGACAATACCTAACGGAAAACCTAGGTGGAATACGATAACAGGCTTTAAAGCTTTTTATACCCTCTGGGGTGTCTACTAAACTATCGAATCTACCCATTTGAAAAATAATTGAAGGTATTAGGGTGATGAGGTGAAATTAGAGAGGCCGAAGAAGAAAAGATTCTAAATTTAAGAAGAGACACTAAAGGTAACTTACGAAAGTATAGAAGGGCTCCTTGGACTGGTTCTTGAGAGTTGAAGATGCAAAAAGTGGAACAGCCAGAATCTTCAAGCGATATATATAAGGAGGGGAAAAGTAAGTGGGAGATTTCCCACCCAAATCCCCATAAAATTTCTCCACCGCAAGATTTCCATCACACCACAAGACGTGGGGGTCAGAGCGCTGAATGAAATAATTGTTGGAGCATCCCAGATGCCGAAGAGTCAAGAGTGTGCCTCTCTACAGTTGAAAAGACACATGCATAGAAAGAAATGACATAAGAGTAAGGGGGCAATTGCCAGGAAATCGAAATCCCACTTTTTCCCAATGAGCAAAAGAGTGGAATTTCAAGGGGCTATTGTAGGGATGAAAGGCCCAAGTATGGGTATTGGGCCGTGTCCATGGACATCAAATAGTTCAAGGATAGGTAAATTCTATTGCAAGCCTACAAATTAAGGGTTTGTGGAAGAAGTCTGATCGTGAGGAACTGGAAGTGTTGTTTGAGGAAAAGCACCTCCTTGGCTAAGCAGAGTAGAGGTCATAGGTCCGACCTTACGTCAAGAACCAGGCAACAGGCAATCATGCTGGCAAGGGTAAACGTCAGATAAGGATAAGACAAAAGAGAGTTGGGAAATGTCTGAGAAGAAAGCTGCTACCACTGCATTGAATGCTCTGCAGATAACCCCCTGGCCGCATTAATGTGGAGGTGATACATGAACAGTAATCTTCAGCCTTACAGTTACCCACAAAGACTTCAAGAATGTGCTGATGGGACAAGTATCAAAACCAACAATTTGATCTACACGTAGAGGGCTGAGATGAAGTAAGGAAGGGGAATATAAAGAACAAAAACCCCATTACAATGGGATCATCAGAGAATCTGTAGAAAAATCACTGTATACTCAAGAACTGTAATTGTGGTTAAACCAAGAGAAATACATAAGAACAACCTTCCTCGGACTTTGCCGAGGAGGATTTTCATTGCCTAAAAACTATTTGTTTGTGCTTTCTAGTAACAATTAGCCTATTGTGATCATTGTCCACTTAACTCATTGAAAGTTCAATTTCAAGCCCACTCTCTACAAATTCATTGTTTTAGGCTCTTTGGGCCATTGACCATTTCATTTGGCCTTTGGGAGTGAAACGTGCCCTTACATACATACATATATATATATATATATATATATATAAATATATACACACACACTAGTCGCTAATCCGTGCTATGCACGGGAACCTACCTATTTGTGCGATGGACTAAAATAATTTTATAAAATCTTAAATTGATTAAGAAACTACACCATTACATGATTTGCTCTTGTATGACTTCAATTTGTGTTACAATTTGATAAAGAAACCATTGCTTGAACAAGAAATGGCTTACAAAAAATAACTCAAAAATTCAGATATTAAAACTTCTAAAAGACCAAAAATATCAAAGAATCAGATGATTTACTGTTTAGAAATTATTTTTTTTAAAACAAAATATATATGACTAAACAATTGAGAAATATAAGAAAAAGGTGGGTTACATTTAAAAGAATAATTTCAATTATTGCAAGCTTTTTTATCTTGTAAAAAACGGCTAAAGAGAGTTTGGTGGTTCATGTACGAAAATTACTTTTCAAAAAAATACATGAAAAACCATAAAATAAAATTTTTTTTTTTTAATCAAAGTAGAGGAGATGAAAATAACATAAGAAGAGCTCATACCTCTACTTTGCTTTAAAAAAAATATCGAGGTTTGCATTACTTTTATAGTGTTCATGATTAACCTCGCAAGTTTAGAGATAAATTATTAACGTTTGAGTTTGAGTTTAAGTTGAACTTGTTAGAGAGATAGAGTTTAACTCCTTGTTAAGTTTGGATTAAACAAAAATAATTTTTTTTTAAAAATGACAATGATGAGTTTGAGTTTAAGTTGAACTTGTTAAAAAGATAGAGTTTCAATCCTTGTTAACTTTAGACTAAACAAAAATAATTTTATTTAAATATTATGCTGAAGTGGAAAATCGTGAGAGTTTCAGATGCTTCGGTTATATATAAATAAATATATATATATTGAATTTTAATATATAATAACACTAACACTCACCATGACTGTTTTGTTGCAAGTGTTTTTGCATCTTTAGGTTGTTCAGAGACTATTAGATGGTCTTTTGGGTTATTACTTATTAGAGACTTTTTGTATCTTGTTATTTAAAATTTTTAAAATAGATAAATAAAGATAACAGTGAGGTGTAAAATTGTTGAGTTTTCGAAATTTATGTGGCTTATGAAGTCAATAATATATATATATATATATATATATATATATTATAGATATGATTTATATTACACCTGGCAACTCCAAAAACATAGGATTATCCACAATCCACTAAGTCCAGGTAACTATAAGTCAAGAGTCAACCTTATCTTAAAATGAATGTCAATAATTTTGTTTAAAAAAAATTGATAATGATGAGTTTGAGTTTAAGTTGGACTTATTAGAAAGATAGAAATAGAGTTTCACTCCTTGTTAAGTTTAGACTAAACAAAAATAATTTTATTTAAATAAAATGACAATTTTATTTAAATATTGTGCTGACGTGAAAAATTGTGAGAGCTTTAAAAGTTTCGGTTTTATATATTTCTCTATAGTTATAGATTAACACCATGACTTTAAGATGAGTGCTTTTTACAAAGTGTTTAGCTAGAACCAGCTCTAAAAACAGAAATATAAATTGCATAGCTATTTCATTTAAAAATGCAAGGTTTACATCACAAAGCAATAAGACAAGTTCATGAAGTAGAAACCTCTCAAAAGACAATAAACTTACATTTAAATCTGATATGAGGTTAAAAATCCTAAGAACTGTCGTCTTCTATTTTCAATCAATCTTAAATTTCTTAGACTAACACTTCTTTGATATAAACATTTTCGCCTAAGAAAGTTGGAACGGAACATAAACATCTTTAAGAAAATAACTATTCAAGCATATACCAGAAAACCCATTTGCCATTTAAACCAAAACCCCATAATAAAAATAAAAATAAATAAATAAATAACCCAAATGCAAAATCCTAAGAACCCCTACTATTTTATCAAAAAGCGAAAAATCTTAAGAACCATCATCTTCTATTTTCAATCTTAGATTTCGTTGACTAACACTTCTTTGATATAAACAGTTCAACCTAAGAAAATTGGAACATAAACAGTTTTTAAAAAATGATTATTCAAGCATATCCCAAAAAACCCATTTGCCATTTAAACCCAAACTCCATTATCAATCCTAAAGAGAGGACACCAACCTAGGATATGAAATACACAAAATCAACAAAACCCAAAAATATCACAAAATGATAAATGAGCAGACAGAGAATGAAGTGAAGGACCTTACAGCTAAGAGAGATAGAGTACACTAGCTTGTTCGACCAATGACAGAACCTTCCCAAAACATCAAACCCAGATACCCATAACACGAAACCAATAGAGCAGAAGTGGTGGTGACGATGAGAAGAGGCGAAGACTAGAGAGCTCTGAGAGAGAGAGAGAGTGAGTGAGTGACGGTGAGGCAAAGAGAAAGTGTGACGATGAGGACTGCCTATTAAGGAGAGGTAGAGAAAGAGAGTGTGAGTGACGTGAAAGATTTAGGGTTTTTTTTTTTATACGAGTCGGGTTTGGATAATATTCATACTCTACCCAAGCAATTCGGGTAATATCCATACCCTACCCGATTAGGCTCTACCCATGAAGAACCGGGTATTACCCAAAACAATTGTTCAGGGTAGGGTAGGATATCCATTACTCAATGGGTATGGCCATCCCTAGTTAAAACCATGCCTAAGATGAAAATGGTGCACCACATTAATCAAACATGGAATTCAATGCTCAGGCCTCACTATGCGTTTGTGCCTCTCCGGGATCCCCATTCAACATCACCCCTTTGCAGAGGAACATGTTTTAAGTCCTAATGGCCCAAAACTATATGACAAAAGGTACGTATCTCACCCACATAACCATACCTTGATTGATTTTGATATTTGAAGCACATCATGTAATCCCAAATAAAGGAACTCATCCTCATTAATAAAACCCAACCCATTCATAAAATACTCGTGCCCGTAACGCACAATGAGAACAACCAGCCTTTTGGATCTACTTTAAAGTCCAAAGCATTAAGGGTCCATTTGGTTGGAGCGTGGAGGGGTGGAAAAGTGGAAGGATAGAAAAATGGTAGGAGGATAGAAAAGATTTTAATTTCTCTCATTTCTATTTGGTTGGGAGTGAAAAAGTGGAGTAATGGAAAAAGTGAGTTTATATAAATTTACTCATATAACCTTATTAAAAATGATGCCCAATTAAAAAAAAAATGACAAACAACCAAGAAAAATACAATCACACAAATTTATTAAAAAAATAAAAATCATGTCCAAAAAAAAAAAATTCACATCTAAACCCAAAAAAAAAAAAAAAGGAAGAAGAAGAAGAAGATGCAACCTGCATCGTCCAGTGGAAAGCAAAAGAAAAAAAAATGAGAACAAAAAGTTTTCACTTGTTATAATTGGAGTTGAAAAAAAAAAAGCAACGTAGAAGCCCATATGGGCATTTTTTTTCATTCAACCCCTAGATTTTCTCTCCATTTTAGGGAGAAAATTTTTTGGTGGGCCTGTGGAGAAAACACCCTCATTTTTCCCTCTCCCCCTTCCAACCAAACACCCCCCAAAAAGTTTTCCCACCTCATTTTCTCTCCTCTTTTTTTTCCCATCATTCCTAAAATCCACTCTACCAAACGCACCCTAAAACTCCTAAAACTATGCAAAACTCCTACTTAAAAAAAAATAATAAAAAAATAAAAAAGAACTACAACCTCCAAGTAGAAAAAATAAAAGCTAGCAGATAGACTTAAGAGTCCAACTTTGAACTCCCAACAATATGCAACTAGGGGTGTCAAAACTGGTTTGGGTTGGGTATAAAATCATATGTTGAAGTGATCTATTAAATACCTACAAAAATTAAAGTTTGTGATAGGCCAAGAATGTATTGACTTCTTATGATGAATTAATCAATTAATTAGCCAAGTTGATTAATTAATCAGATTAACATACAATATGCATGGTAGCACAAATAAATCACCAACTAAGTAAAGATGCAGCAGAAAATAAATTGACACAGTGATTTGTTTACGAATAAGGAAAACCTACATGGCAAAAACCCCACCGGGTGATTTTAAGGCCACCACTCCCGAGAATTCACTATTATCACAATAAGCGGTTACAAGTAAAGGAATCTCAGTACCTTATACCAACCTACAGTTGAACCCTTACCCCAACACCCAATTGGACTTGTTTGTAGTGACAATCTCTCCTTTTAATGCACGGCTCCCAGTATGTGACTAACGAATTTGATGTGCGGATCCCAATACGCGACTTACTCACCAATTTGAGAAAGATGTTGGCTGCAAAATTCTTTAGTTCATCAACACAATGAAAATCATGAAACTCTTTGGTTACAAAACCCTACGGTGTACAAACACAATAACTTCTTCAAGAGAAAGATGAACTACGGCAAATTTTGTCTCTGGTCACAATTTGCATGAACAAAACTTTGCTTCACACTCGAGCAATTGTGCAACCTTTGATGGCCCTTAAAATAATTCTTATATATGTTCAGAGTTGTGAGAAAAGAAAGACTAAACACATACTCACAGATTGGAATGAAATCAGATCTGAAAAATTGATTTTCATAAATCTCAACAGATACTCTATCTATCGAGCAGCTGTCGAGCATCAGGCTAGAACAGTTTTTTAAGCCTCGATAGATACTAGCTGTCGAGCTAGCTGTCGAGTTTTAAAATCCAGCACTTCTTCACTTGATTCTTGGACAGATTTGCATGATTTTAACACTTGAACTTGAAACCTTGTTTCTTGAAGTATTAAACACATCCTAAATCTACCCAATTACAAGTGTGGGAACCAAGAATGAGGCTCTTGGGCCTTAACTCTCTTGGGCTCACAATTTATTTGTAGCCAAGGTTAGTGGTGAGATTACGATTTCAGCCTCTGTTAGTGCTATTGAAGGTCCAGTATTATCTGATTTAAGTGGATTTTTAGGTGAGAGTGGGGTGCAACAATTATGGCCTTGGAACTTGGTTCCAGCTTAGTTGATAGTGCTCGGTAATGCAGTTTACCGAGCATATCATGATTTACCTGGACACGGTTAATACGCTTGTTCGGGAAAGCTTATGCCGAGCACACATCAGATTTCAAGGCCCAAAATTGGTTTTTGCGCTAAGGAAGATCCAAGAAGGGCTTAGGGCAATGGGGCTGTTCCCGTTGGGCCTGGGCCCAAGGGCCTATATGGGTCTTGGGATCTCGGTGCCGTACATTAGTCCCCCCTTGATTCATACCCGGTTGCCAGGAAGAATCAAGGAGTTGGCCGAGCCTTTGGACCTCGGAGACTTTTATGGCCTGGGAATCGTGGTTATGGTTCCTAATTAATGCTCATCTCAAAAGACGTGCCGTTTCGCGGCGCCAGGTACAGTTGTCATTATTGTCTGACGCTTCGTGAACCGGAGCGGCGCGCGTACTGGTTACGTTTGGTATCCGCAGGGTCATTCATAAATCGTGCCCATTTACTGCTTGATTAAACGCTTCTTTGCCCCCCCCCCTTTCTGACTCTATAAATAGTCCCCCATAGAACATTCTCTCATTTTTCCTCCACCTCTGATATTTCGCGCTTACTCTCTGCCAACCAACTCTCTATGTGCTTACTCTCCTGCCCAGTGTTCTCTTCCTCCTTAGAACCCAAAGTAAGTTTTTCTTCCTTTTTCTATTCCTTCAGCTTATTTCTTTAAGTTCCCTTTCATAGCATTAGGTGTTATAGATGGGTTACTCTTACCTTCTAGATTCCTCGGATGCCTTGGCCACCTTTAGGAGCACATTTAGTATTCCCGATGACGTGGATGTGGCTTACTGCCACGAGAGTGATATTGCTCTCCACCGAGGATTTGGTACAGCCTTTTTTCCTCTGATGGTAATCTTAGAAAGCGGGGTTAGGTTCCCCGTGGATCCCCTTTTGACCGATACACTTAGGTACTACGGGCTGTGTCCCGATCAGCTGCCCCCCAACTTTTACCGGGTAGTTAGCTACGTCAGTAGGTTGAACCATACCTTCAATTTACAGTTAAATTACCATGACATTAACCATATGTATAGACTCTGTGGGAACAAAGCTACCAACTATTACCTAAAGGCACAAGATAATCGGGTACGGCTGATATCATGCCTGCCTGATTCGAACAGGAACTCTGTCAGGGAGTTCGTTCGGGTGCGCGGCAATTGGTTTGCCGGGGACGTCCCTTGCCCCCTTTCACGGCGTGAAGTGGGTTTGTATCAATCCCTTGATCTAACTGTTTTCCTCCACTTTTCCTTTTCTTTTAATGGAATAAATCTTTATAATCAGATACTGATATGACACATGTTCTTTTGCAAACGGCAAAGTGTTTGTTCTGGACATTAGAACTGTCCACGCCAAGGATTTGAACTTCATCCTTCGCTCTGAGATATACGTGCATTGGGACGGACAACTCCGAGCTTCGCACCTGATCCTCGGGATAGAGCCAGTTTACTCCACATGGCAGAATTTTAAGCAGGCACTTCTGGTTGACAATCCCCTGCTGTCATACAGAGACGTCTGGTACGCGAATTTCCTGCCGCCGAATCTTACAACCGGGGAGGCAAGAGATTTTGGACGGCGCTTCACCTGCTCGGTCGAGCTAGCCCCATTGCGAGACGAGTCCGCGGAACGGGTGTCTCGGCGCCTTAGGGAGTTAGCCCACGAAGCTGTCCAACAAGAGGGCCTTGTTCAAGAGCAGCTGCAGCCCGAAAATCCCCCGGCCGAGACTCAGCAACCAATGGTTGAAGCAGCTGCCCTGTCGGTTGAAGCTATCCATCCCGGCAGAAGGATGGTGTCAAGGAAGGTGATGACCATTAACCGTTTCGTGCCCGGTGCACGGCAACCCAACCAGCCCCCAGCTTCCCAGGGCCGGGGTCAGGGGCCTCAGCCTCCACCCTCTTCTTAGGCTGGACGGGCCCGTAAGAAACAGAAGGTAACCGATCAACCTTCCACGGGCCCGGGGGATGCCGCCGTCCAGACTCCTCCCCAACCAACAAGGGGAATCGCTATCCGTGAGCCGCCAACCCAGGCTGGTACGGGGGTTGCGTCCTCCTCCCAAGTGGCTCCAGCGTGGAAGCCCAAGTTCTTATTGGACGGCAAGTCACTGCCTTCAACCGCCTGTGTTCAGATGTGGGAGAAGGGCGAGGGTGGCCGTATTACCCAAACTTTGGCCGAAGGTCTTCTTCTTCCCAAGGATGTGCATGCCTTCGAGGAGGGATCTGAGGAGTATGTGAGGCGCCGGTTAGAGTGGCACGCCATTGCGGTAATTACTTAGTTTATTCGTTTTTTTTTTTTTTTTTTTTTTTTTTTTTTTTTTTTTTTTTTTTTTTTTTTCACTTCTGCTTCTTTATTAACTTTTGTGCTTGCTAGGCTGCCCAACTAGCTCACATAATAGCCAGCCGGACACGGGATCTCACCGAGGAAGTCGAGCGCGAAAAGGGAGCGTGGGAGTCAGCAGCCAAAACGGCGAAGGAAAAGCTCAAGGTAGCTGAGTCCGCTGAGAAGAAGGCTGCTGCCGCGGAGAAGAACAAGGCATTGGCCGAAAAGAGGTGTGCGGAGCTCTTGGCCAAGCAGAATGAGACGGAGGTCAAGTTAGCTGAAGCCATCAGCCTTACTACTGCCAACGCCGAGGAGTTAGCCGACCTTAAGGCAGCCCTGGCGGCCGCGGAGCAAAAATGGTATAACGAAGGCTTCGCTGATGCCGAGAAGTCTGCAGAGCCGGTAGTGGCTCAGGCTCGGAACCTGGGTTTTGAGGCCGGGTGGTTCGCCGCTCTCCAAGCACTGGGTGTTCCCGAGGATTCGCACCTGAGAGACCCCGACCAAATTCCCTTTCCAAGCCCTGTTGCTGCCGTCCAGGACACCCCGGCTGCTATTGACGAGGAAGAAACGGCAAGCATGAGGGAGCTAGTTAAACAAATTGACGCTCATGCCGAGCCAGAGGACATGGAAGCCACCAGCATCCCGACTGTGCAGGAGCTTCTCGGTGAAGACTCGCGTTTCTCCCTGACCGACCAGCCAGAAGCGACGGACCCGGCCCGACCCTCCAGCTGATTTTCTTTTTGCAGTCCCTTTAAGCTTTTCCTTATTTTTATCGCATTTTCAAACTATTGGTTTATTTGCCTATGTCACCGAGATGTGGTGAACGAACAATTACCTTTATTTGTTTGATTGGTAAACTGTTTTAACCTGTTGAATGAATTTCTATCTATCTGTATATTTTGCTTGGATCATGCTAGTGTTTTGGCCATTTAGTGGAATGATACCCCTAAAACCTATTGCGCGGTGCTTTGGAGAATCCGAGAGCGCCAATGGTTTTAGCGTTTGTAAAGGGTTAGGGTTCCCGTATGTTTGGTGATTGTGATTCTATCGAGGGTGATGTTCTGGTTTTCTTATCTTTTTATTCTTTGATGGTGATAAGGCTTTCACCCGCTCGGCGAATTGAGATTAACCGAGTGCCAGGTTTCTGTCCTTGGTGTTTTTAGTGATAAGGTTTCAACCTGCCCGGCGATTTTAGTCGAGCCGAGGGCCAGGTCCCTGTCCTTTAAGAGATTAGTTATAAGGTTTCCACCTGATTGGCGATTTTAATCGAGCCGAGGACCAAGTTTCTGTCCTTAGAGATTTTAGTTATAAGGTTTCCACCTGATCGGCGATTTTGATCGAGCCGAGGACCAGGTTTCTGTCCTTAGAGATATTAGTTATAAGGTTTCCACCTGATCGGCAATTTTGATCGAGCCGGGAACCAGGTTTCTGTCCTTAGAGATATTAGTTATAAGGTTTCCACCTGATCCGTGATTTTGATGGAGCCAAGGACCAGGTTTCTGTCCTTAGAGATTTTAGTTATAAGGTTTCCACCTGATCGGCGATTTTGATCGAGCCGAGGGCCAGATTTCTGTCCTTAGAGATATTAGTTATAAGGTTTCCACCTGATCGACGATTTTGATCGAGCCGAGGACCAGGTTTCTGTCCTTAGAGATTTTAGTTATAAGGTTTCCACCTGATCGGCGATTTTGATCGAGTCGAGGACCAGGTTTCTGTCCTTAGAGATTTTAGTTATAAGGTTTCCACCTGATCGGCGATTTTGATCAAGCCGAGGACCAGGTTTCTGTCCTTAGAGATTTTAGTTATAAGGTTTCCACCTGATCGACGATTTTAGTTGAGCCAAGGACCAGGTTTCTGTCCTTAGAGATTTTAGTTATAAGGTTTCCACCTGATCGGCAATTTTAGTCGAGCCGAGGACCAGGTTTCTGTCCTTTGAAATATTAGTTATAAGGTTTCCACCTGCTCGACGATTTTGATCGAGCCGAGGACCAGGTTTCTGTCCTTAGAGATTTTAGTTATAAGGTTTCCACCTGATCGGTGATTTTGATCGAGCCAAGGACCAGGTTTCTGTCCTTAGAGATTTTAGTTATAAGGTTTCCACCTGATCAGCGATTTTGATCAAGCCGAGGACCAGGTTTCTGTCCTTAAAGATTTTAGTTATAAGGTTTCCACCTGATCGACGATTTTAGTCGAGCCGAGGACCAGGTTTCTGTCCTTAGAGATTTTAGTTATAAGGTTTCCACCTGATCGGCGATTTTAGTCGAGCCGAGGACCAGGTTTCTGTCCTTTGAAATATTAGTTATAAGGTTTCCACCTGCTCGGCAATTTTGATTGAGCCAAGGACCAGGTTTCTGTCCTTACAGATATTATTTGCAATTCTCTTGGTGTGCAGTCACGGAACCAAAAACAACATATACAAATAAGTTCATCATAATCTTGATTTTAGCGAAATACAAGTTTTCGCTTACACGGATGATCATGCGTAGAATTTCTTTAAGTTGTTGGCGTTCCACGGCCGGGGAAGCGGCCTCTCGTCGAGGTCTTCCAAGTAGTAGGCCCCTGCACCCGCGATGGCTGTAACTCTGTATGGTCCCTCCCAGGTTTGAGCAACCTTCCCTGCAGCTATGTCTCGCATGTTTCCCACAACCTTTCTTAGCACTAGTTCTCCGGCACTGAATTCCCTCCCCTTTACATTTCGGTTGTATCTTTGGGCTAGTTTCTGCTGATATTCGGCGAGCCGTATGGTCGCGGCCTCCTTGCATTCTTCTAGCCAATCCAAACGCTCCATCATCAGGTCGGCGTTCTGGACGGGGTCAAACCCTGCGACCCATGCGCTACATAAGCTCACCTCGGTTGGTATCACTGCCTCTGCTCCGTACGTCAAAGAAAACGGGGTCTCCCCTGTGGAACTTCTGGGGGTCGTGCGGTAAGCCCACAATACACTGGGTAGCTCTTCTGCCCATCTTCCTTTCGCCCTGTCCAACCTTCTCTTGAGCCCGTTCAAAATAGTCTTGTTTACTGCCTCAGCTTGGCCGTTGCTTTGTGGGTAAGCCGGGGTTGAATACTTGTTCCTGATGCCGAGTTCGCTGCAGAAGGTCCGAAAAGCTTTGCTGTCGAACTGTAGCCCATTGTCCGTTACTAGCGAATTTAGCACCCCAAACCTTGTGATTATGTTTTTCCATACAAACTTTTTCACGTCAGTATCCCGGATATTGGCCAAGGCCTCAGCTTCCGCCCATTTTGTGAAGTAATCTACAACCACCAACACAAAACGGCGGTTCCCCGTTGCTCGGGGGAATGGTCCGAGGATGTCAAGCCCCCATTGTGCAAACGGCCACGAGCTGATCACGGGATTTAGACGACCCGCAGGCTGATGGATCAAAGGGGCGTGCTTTTGACACTGTTCGCAGCTCCGAACATATTCAGCGGCATCCCTCTGCATCTGCGGCCACCGAAACCCCTGGGTCATTGCTCTGTGTGCTAAAGATCGTCCCCCAACATGGCCGCCACACACCCCCTCATGTAGCTCAGTCAGAAGCTCTCTGACTTTCTTGGGATGTAAGCATAAAAGGTAAGGGTCTGCAAAGGACCTTCGGCACAATTTGTGGTCCGAAGACAGCCAGTACCGGGGAGCTACCCGACAAATCTTATTGGCCTCGTCTTCGTCCTCCGTCACTTTATCCTCGGCGAGGAAATCTATGATCGGGTTCATCCAACACGGATTAGCCACTGCTACCTGCGCTACCTCTACTCTGGCCTGGTCGGGGATACTCTTCACACTGATACTTGGCTCCCTTATAAGTTCTATTGTGACCAGTCGTGGCGTGTCTTCGGTAGCCGATGAGGCTAACGTGGCAAGTGAGTCGGCGTGTTTGTTTTGTGATCGAGCTACCTGGGACACCTTTACCGTTCCAAATTGACCAATAATCTGCTTGGCCGCACTCAGATAAGCTTTCATTCGAGAGTCCCGAGCCTCGAAGTCTCCCGTGATCTGATAAAAAACCAACCGAGAGTTCGAGTAAATCTCAACATCTTTCGCGTCCATATGCAATACGGCCCTCAGACCGGCCAGTAGGGCCTCATACTCGGCTTCATTGTTTGAGACTTTGAATCCCAATTTGAAGGAATGTTCCAGTCGTATGCCCTCAGGGGTGATTATGACAATACCAGCCCCGGCCCCCAGAGCGTTTGAAGCTCCGTCCACAAATACCCTCCACGAGCGAATTTCTACACTACAGATTACCTTGCCGTCGTTCTTGGGTGTGAATTCTACGATGAAATCCGCGAGAACCTGTCCCTTCACCGAGCTTCTAGGTCGGTATCTTATGTCAAACGATCCCAACCGAGTCCCCCATTTGGCAATTCGGCCTGTGAAGTCTGATCTCTTTAACAATGACTGTAATGGATACTCGGTGAGGACGAACACCGTATGTGCCTGGAAGTAATGTGGCAACTTCCTAGTGGCATGTACCAGGGCTAAAACTAACTTCTCCAAAGGCAGGTACCTTGTCTCGGCATCTACCAAGGTTTTGCTTACGTAATACACTGGCATTTGTACTCCTTGGTCCCTTAGTAATACAGCACTTATGGCATGCTCGATGACTGAGAGGTACATAAACAAATCCTCCCTGGGCTCCGGGGCCGTCAACCTTGGCGCCTTTGCCAAGTATTCCTTCAGCTCTCGAAAAGTCTCATCACATCCCTCGTCCCAACGAAACCCCTTCAACTTCTACAGAAGTTGATAAAACGGCCGGCAGCGATCGGCAAACTTGGAGATGAATCGGTTCAAGGCGGCTAACATTCCAGTGAGCACTTGCACCTCCTTAGGATTGCTTGGTGGTTTGAGGCGGTTCACGGCCTCTATTTGGTCGGGGTTAGCCTCTATTCCCCGAGTAGAGATCAGATAACCCAGGAACTTGCCAGCCCCCACTCCGAAAGTGCACTTCTCGGCATTCAGGCGCAATTTGTGCCGCCGTAGTATCTCGAATACTCCCCGGAGGTCTTCCGTATGCTATGACTCTTTTCTGCTTTTTACCACCATGTCGTCAATATAGACTTCAAACGTGCATCCAATTTTTTCTCGGAACATTCTCGTCATCATTTGCTGGTATGTGGCTCCGGCGTTCTTCAATCCAAACGGCATGACCTCGTAGTGATAGTTTGCATTCGGGGATATAAATGCTGTCTTTTCTCGGTCCTCGGGCGCCAAGGCAATCTGGTGGTAGCCCTGGAAGGCATCCAGGAAGCTCATCCTCGGGTGCCCATACGTGGCGTCTACTAGTTGATCAATCTTGGGCATTGGGAATGGGTCCTTGGGACACGCCCTATTCAAGTCTATGAAGTCCACACAAACTCTCCATTTGCCGTTCTTCTTCTTCACTACGACAGTGTTTGCTAGCCATTTCGGGAAGAATATTTCTTTTATGACTCCGGCCTCCTTCAGCCGCTGGACCTCCAGGTTTACTGCGTCGACGTGTTCTTTTGATGCTCTTCTCAGTTTCTGCTTCTTCGGGGGAAATGATGGGTCCACGTTGAGTTTGTGGACAATGAACTCGGGATCTACGCCGGGCACTTCATATGGGTTCCATGCGAAAACATCTACATTCTGCAAAAGGAACAACAACATCTCTACCCTTTCCCGGTCATTCATGCTTGTACCTATTTGGAAATACCTGTCAGTATCTGGAAGAATTCTAATCTTCAATACCTCCTCGGCCACGTCCGCCCCCGTTTCCCCTCGGGGCTTCTGTAATTGTTATGAAGTTTCTTTCTCGGCATGTTCAGCTTGCCCGAACTGTTCATTTTTCCATCTGACCGTGGCGACAAGACACTGCCTCACCACTTGTTGGTTCCCCCTCACCTCGGCAACTCCATACTCAGTGGGAAATTTTACCTTCACATGGAGGGTGGACGGAACAGCCTTCATGGCGTGAATCCACGGCCTTCCCAGAATTGCGGTGTACAGTGAGAATGATCAGACTACTATGAAGGTAACTATAACTCCCTTGCCTTCCATGTCCACCGTGAGAGAGATTTGTCCCTCGGGAATTACGACTCTCCCGTCAAATGAGACCAGCGGCGTGTCATATTTCACCAAATCCTGGGTCTTCAATCCGAGCCCTTCGAAGAGGTTCGGGTACATGACGTCAACCCCGCTCCCTTGGTCGATCATTACCCTCTTCACCAGGAACCCGCCTATCCGGGCCGTTACCACCAAAGTATCGTCATGAGGTTGGACCGTTCCTTCCAAATCGTCTTCTCCGAACGAGATGGTCAGCCGTTCAACTTTCTGCTTCTTCTCGGCTGAATCTCCTCCCGTGCAAGCCACTGTTAATACCCTTTTTACTGCTGCCATTCCTCTTGGTGCAGCATGGATGACTTCGATTACCCCCAGTGGAGGCGGGAGGGGGTTCCTTTTCTGTTGGACGCCCTGTCCGGCTTCTCGGTCATGGAGTCTACTACAAACTCTTTCAGGTACCCTGCCTTTACTAGCTGCCCGAGATGATCTTTTAATACCCGACACTGCTCGGTGGTGTGTCCTTTGTCTCTGTGATATGTGCAGTATAGGTTTTGGTTCCTCTAAGACGGGTCACCCCCCATTTTGTTTGGCCACCTGAAGAATGACTTGTTCTTGATCCGCTCCAAGATTTTATGCACGGGTTCTTTAAACGCCACATTAACCCCTTCGACTTGCACCTCTGATTCCTGCATTCTGAAGTCTTTTTTGGGTTTTATCGACACAATGACTTGCCGAGATCTCCCAATTAATGGAGCTTTCCCCCTGCTCTGCAGCCGGTCGTCCTCTAGGCGTTTGTACTCCTCTATGCGTCTCATCAGTTGCCTCATATCCTCGGGGGGTCTCTTCGTCAACGACTCCCATAATTCAAAGTCTTCGGGGAGCCCCATCCTGAAGGTGCTTGCCGCGATTTTTTCATTCCCTCCACCAATCTCGTTGTAGAGTTTCCAGTATCAGCTGGCATAACTCTGAAGGGCTTCTCCAACCCTCATCTTCATGGAAAGTAGCGCGTCAGCCGGCTGTTGCACTCGGCTGCATGTCACGAATCTACTGCCGAACTCTTGAATTAGCTCGGCGAAGCTATGTATGGAGCCTTTCCGTAACCCATTGAACCATCTCAGGGCCGTTGAGCCGAGGCTAGAGGGGAATACCTTACACATCAATGCATCATTGTGTGCATGCAAAGACATCATGTGGATGTAATGATTGACATGCTCCACGGGGTCTGTCTTCCCCTCGTAGGAATTGAATGGCGGTCGCGTGAATCTGCTCGGCATAGGGGCCTGTTCAATTTCATCGGAGAACGGCGACCGGGCAGCCATCCGTAAGGCTCGGCTCATGGCGTCCATGGCGGCATTGTGGTGCTGCCATTCCTCCGGCGATTCCGACCCTCGGTCACCGTATCCATGAGACCGTGAACGGTCCCGCTGACGACGTGGCTCCCGGGAGTGCCGGTGTGACTCTTGAAAGCGTGATCAGTCTCGGAATCGTTGCGTACCAGATCGGCTGGAGCCCTCTTCGCCCCGATTTCTCCTTTGCTGGGGGTTTCGATTCCTTTCTTGGCATCGACCCCTTGCTTCCAGCTCCAAATCCATTACTAATCTGCGCAGCCGCTCCAACTCCTGGTCTCTATGATCATACTGCCGATGCGCCGAGACGCCTGAAACCGTTCGATGTGTCTGGGCCAACCCTTCTCCCAATCCGGACCTTTCCTCTCCTTTGGGGTGCCCTCTATCTTCCCACCGTTTCTGCCTTCTCTCCCTCCACGTCGATCCCCGAGAAGATCCTATGGAACTGCTCGGTGCACGCCCTCCTGAACGCTCCTCGAACATTTCCCTTGTTTGAGTCTCAGTCGAACCACAGCTTCGTAGGAGGGCCCCACGGTGGGCGCCAATTGTGGGAACCAGGAATGAGGCTGTTGGGCCTTAACTCTCTTGGGCTCACAATTTATTTGTAGTGGGCTTGAGGATTTCCTATTCTGGGTCGTTCTCGGCAGAGAGACTCAAAGCAACACTCAGTTTCTTCTTCTCACTTGACTGTTTTCTCTCTATTTTTCTGAACCCCCCTCTTCCTTCCAAACTTCTGCTATTTATAGCCAAGGTTAGTGGTGAGATTACGATTTCAGCCTCTGTTAGTGCTATTGAAGGTCCAGTGTTATCTGATTTAAGTGGATTTTTAGGTGAGAGTGGGTTGCAACAATTATGGCCTTGGAACTTGGTTCCAGCTTAGTTGATAGTGCTCGGTAATGCAATTTACCGAGCATATCATGATTTACCCGGACACGGTTAATACGCTTGTTCGGGAAAGCTTATGCCGAGCACACATCAGATTTCAAGGCCCAAAATTGGTTTTTGCACTAAGGTAGATCCAAGAAGGGCTTAGGGCAATGGGGCTGTTCCCGTTGGGTCTGGGCCCAAGGGCCTATATGGGTCTTGGGATCTCGGTGCCGTACAACAAGTAAAATGTGTTTTGTCAAAGGATTAGCCAATTCCATAATGACATATGTTCCTAACATAATTCACGTATGTCCTAACAATTTGCCTCTCAAATTTTGAGTCATTTCAGAGATGCTCTTAAAAGAAAGAGAAATTATATTTAAAATCATATAATTTAAGAGGTTTAACAAATTAAATTATGTAATTTCAAAAACAACAAATTTAACCTTGATGCTTCAGAAAGTAGCAAATTAAACTTCAACCTATTATGTTTAAGATTTAATATAAGTTGAGGGTTTAATTTAATACTTCTTGAAACCTAAGAATTTAATTTATTACTTTTGAAACTATAAAAAGTTTAAATTTTTTACTTTAAAAACTATAGGGTTTAATTTGTTACATGCTTAAAATAAAAAAAAAAACAAACAAACAAAAAACAAACACTTGGTCTAGTAGTTATAGAGATAAGATACATTTTTTCTTACTTTCATTTTTTAGTATGCGTTAAAGCTTTGCATTATTCTTGAACTTGAAGACTTAGATGGAAAATTGAGTAATATAATAGAGAAGTAAAGGTTGTAAATATCGGTAGCGTGCTTTGAGTAGGCGATGGCATTGCCTCCCTTGAAATTTTGTTATTAACTTTGGTAGACAATTTAGTAATTTATGTTAAAAATGAAAATCTTCAAAATGTCATTATAGAGACAATAAAAGATTAATTTCATTATATAAAAGTTCATCATCAAACATTATTTTGATAAGAGATATTAAGTTATTATTTTACTATATATTTTTATACATGTCTAATACAAGAGAACTACACGACTTTTAAGCCTATCTACAAAAGAATTGATCAACTAATCCATATCTACTGCAAAAGTATGCCATATGCTGTGGCGAAGGAAGAAAAAAAAAAGTGGAAATATATAAATATATATATATATATATTTTTTTTTTTTTGAAAAGCTAAAAGTTGACAAATAATTTATCTCACATAATCATAAAAAAACCCTTTATGTTTTCCTTTTGTCCTCGTTCTCAAGTGTTGCTCGTGTTCCTCATGCTCCCCTTGCCAAGGCAGAATTTGGGATTCAGGCTTTGCAAAGATTCTCAAGACCTCATCTCTAAGGCCAGCGTCATAGACCTCACAAAACCGAGTAGACCAATCTTGGGGTTCAACAGCTCTAGTTCCCAAACCAGGGGCTCGATCCTTAGACCCTGCATTTTGGTCATTCTGCCAATCAGCCACATAAGTAGCCACTCTCCTATAGAATTTCTCCTTGAACACTTCCCACACTTGGTACTTATAGTGATTAATTATCAATACTCCCTTGTCCACATTCACATACTCAAAACCATGCCTAAGATGAAAATGGTGCACCACATTGATCAACGTAGAATTCAATGCCTCAGGCCTCACTATGCTCTTGTGCCTCTCCACCACCCCCACTCGACATGTGTACCCAACCGTCACCCCTTGCGGAGGAACACGTGTAAGCCCCGACGGCCCAAAACTATAACAAGAGGTACGCATCTCACCCACATAACCATACCTTGATTGATTTTGAAGCACATCATGTAATCCCAAAGTTGATGGCAAATAAAGGAACTCATCCACATCAATAAACCCAACCCATTCACAAAAGTCCCTTGCCCTTAACGCACAATGAGCAAAACCAGCCTCTTGGGTCTTGATCCAAGGCCAAATGTGCATTGTAATGTTGTAATTGGCATTGGACAACCACTCTAGCACTTCATCAATGTTGTCATCACTATTGTTATCATAGATAAACCAACGTTGTACCCCAATTGCAGCATGGTACATGACCCATTCTTTTAAGAACCTAGCCTGATTGCGCAACATGGTGCACACACACATCTCGTACTCTTTTCGGACGGGCGGGTCAGGTCGAACCGAACGGAGCCCCACCCGGGCTATAGAGTGGAATATTCCTCTACCTTTCACTCTAATTGAGACCTTCACAGAATTGTTGCCCATCATCCTACGTGGACTACTCAAAACACTGAGAGGGGTTTTGCACCGTACGATCTCCTGAGCAATCGATACGACGTTGGTCCTTAACAAATGCCTCGGTCTCGTGAAATCCCAGCCGTACACGCACTCGAACTTCGAAGAGTTTGAGATTTTCTCGGCCCGTAGATTAAGGCCTTTCACGAACACAATCGTGGTGTTGTCTCGGTCTATCATAGCCTCGTACACAAGCGAGTCCCAACTATGTGTTGGCCCGGCTGTGATATTCTCACCGTCAGATTTCAAGGCAAGGGAGACCGTGAAGCCACGTGGATGAAGCGGACACCGTACGATCTGGCTATCTCGATCATCACCGTCCACGTACAATGGCTCCTGCTTGAGCGATGAGTTGGCAGAGAAATAAACGCAGTCGAGGTCCTCTTTCGTAAATAACCGAGTTGATGGAGGGTAATTCAGGAAAAGAAGAGCCTGATCTGGAAGCAAAACTGTTTCTCGAATTGAAATGGAAGGAGTCACCGGAGCTTCGCCGGAGATGGACTCCCTCGACGGAACTTGCCATCTGAAGACAAATACTGGCTGAAACTTTTCTGTTCAAAAAATATATATATGATTAATTTATGGAAGAAGTCAAACAATTATTTGCAATTTTCACAAAGCTTAGTGTTAATTAAATTTGTCAAAATTTGCGTAACGACTATTGAATATGTAATCACGTTGAGTTGAATCATTGTATTTAATTCACTGCTAATAAAAAAATGGGACAAGTGCAACAATAGCATGTTCAAAACTAGATAAAGTAATATAAAATTGACACGACGGAATTGGATTTTTCCTATTTATATTAACGAATAAAACAGTAAGGAAACTCCAAAAAGGCCAAAAGACTAGTAGTTTAAATTGCACATTCTGATAAAAGCTATTAAAAATTAAAATCTTTATATCAAATTATTAAAAAAAAAAAGTGAGAATAATGAGCGTTTGTAAAAAAGATTACGAGAATGATTGCAGAAGGTGTTTTAGGTTTTAACAAATGCGTTTCCCAAATGGATTTGGATTCAAAAGACGTAGAAATTAAAGAGAGTAAAAAAAGAGTGTACCGTTACCGCCAAAGAGTAGATGAAAAGTGGAGAAGGTGAAACCGGTGAAGAGGACACAAGAGAAGACAACGATGAGGGTGCACCAGAAGAAGCCGCTCCACGAAACGACGTCGCGTTGTTTCTTACCGCGATCCTTCATGGCTGAGGCCGCTGTTGTAGCCAACGACCACTTCTTCCTTCTTGCTTTTCATTCATTACTATAGCTAGGAACTTAGATATATATTTATGGGATTCTATATTGTTTTTTACTATTTTTTTTGTTTTTTATTCTCTAGGATGATCGAAAACTAGGAGGAAAAGTTTCAGTTTGTGTAAGAGAGAAATTCGGGGAGTGTTGATTATGGGGGAGAGAAAGGGACGGCCACATCTGCTTATGGCTTAGCTGTTTCAACCTTTCATTTCGGTTTATATGCGGTCGTTAAAGCGTTCAGCTCGGAGATCATTGGGTGCGGACTGCTTTTCTTCTGAAAACTATGAGCCACCAACCAGGTGACGACATTCCATTACGTGACAAGGACTGTCAAGTCATTTTGATTGCTATGTAAAGGGTTAAAAAAAAAAAGTTTATTACTTGCTACTATTTGTTTATGATTATTGAGAAGAAGATTAGATTTGAGAATATTGACAGACTTAGAATTTTGGTGTGTTTCATTTAAATTTAAACTTTCAAACTATTTTCTTTGATTTTTAAAGTTTTTAAAAACGGGTTATTTAAACCTTATTATTTCCTATAGTTTTTGTAAGAACTCAATTTTTAACGATCCAAAATTGAGTATTGGGTTCGAATATTTAAAGGTCCAAACAATAAATTTGTAGAGCGTGGATGTCAAAGAACTAGGTTAACTCTAAAAGAAAAATAATTAAACTTAACGTTTATAGATGGATTAGTACTAATATAACGATCAGTTTCTCCTTGAAACAAGTTCAGTTCTTTATTTCATAAGGTTTTCTTCTAAGTTCCCTTTGTTTTAGAAGTTCTGATCCTTTATCCCAATGCATTTTTCTATGTTATATACTGCCCTCTTGGTGTCATCTTCACCACACACGTGTAGGTTAGGTTCGGGGAATCCCTTCCTGTCTCATCCAACACCTTATGGAACCTCCAACCAGCAGCTATAAGGCTGCCTTATCATTGTTCAGGCATCACCTCCACATTAATGCGACCAGAAAGTTGGTTGAGAAGCAATTAATGCGGAGGCAGCTGTCGTTAAAGATATTCGCTTACCTTTTCTTTCTTACCCTTGGTCCCATGTTCCACCTTTAGTGGTAATGTAGCTCTGAAGTGCATTTGTAACAACATGGAGTTTAGATCGTCCTCGGACTCATATTGCCGAGAAGGATTTTGTCCTCGGACAAATACTGAACTCACCTCACGTGATATCTACTAGGGATGACAATTTTGCCCCTCCCCGTTTGACCCGCCCCTCCCCGCTTCGCCCCGTGCGGGTTTTCCCCACCCCACAAAGGTGGTGGGGCGAGGATGGGGCGAGATTTTAGACCCGCACCACGGGGCGGGGCAGGGATGGGTTTACACTTTTTAGACCCACCCCGCCCCGCCCCGCATTAATAAGGGTTAAAAGGTAATTTTTTCATACCCTAAAACCCTACTATTTAAACAAAAATATTATCATCTTATTTTATTTAAGTGGAGATTCTTTTTGAAGAACTAGGCAATTTTTATTTTGCTATGTATTAGGAGTTTGGATTATTTTATTGTGTCATACTATGAGATTTTTGTTGTGATATTATCTTGTTAAATATTTAGATAATATTATTTAGTATTTGCTAAAAATTAGTTTGATTCGATAGAATAAATTTATTTATAATTTCAAGTATATTTTTATTATTGAAACATGTCATTTTATTTGAAAAAATGGTAATAGTTGTAGGGAAAATTAACAAGAAATAAAGTTTTACGGTGTAGGGCGAGGCTTCGCGGGTCTTCACGGGGCCTTAAGGGGCAGGGATGGGGCAAGAAATTTTCCCCGTCATACGGGACGGGGCGGGAATGGGGCAAGAAAAATCCATACGGGGCGGGGGCGAAGATCCCATCCTTCGGCCCCGCCCCGCCCCATTGCCATCCCTAATATCTACTCTTCCTTTTGTTTGGTTACCCTTATAACCTAATATGGGCCTTCTCGGACAATTTTACGTCCTCGGATGGACCACAGGCCCAATTAACACGATTTTAGTAATTTATTGATTAACCGGCCCCCACAGTTTTATTTAAGTTAAACCTTATAATTTTTTGTGAGTAGGGTTAACAAAAAAAATTATAAAAAAATGTTTAAAAATGAAACGTACTAGAAACTTTTAAATAATTCATTTTTTAAGTTTAAGGTATAATTGAAACGCACCTAAACACTAAACTCAAAGGTTTTAAAAGTAATTTATCATTACAATTTTTAAAGAACGAATATTAAAATTAAAATTACTATAAAGTTCACTTCTTTAAAAAAGGAAAAAGAAAATTAGAGAGTTCCAACTTATGGCATCTGTTGTGATAGTTTTTTATTATCAGACCAAGACACCAATCAATTTTAAGTATAGGTGAAGACTGAACCCTAAATCTTTTATTTGACAATGACTTTACCAGTTGAGTTAACTTTACCGGTCAAAGAAAAAGTTAAATGCATCTTTTTTTCTTTTTTTCTTTTTTTTTTTGAGAAGATTAAATGCATCCCATCTAAGTGAATAATTTCTAAAAATACTACAAGCTGAGAAATTATACCTGATTTTTTTCACTTATTTATTTGGGTAAGAAATTATTTTGTCAAAGTAATTATCGTAAAGCTTTCAAAAGGATGTAATGATCACAGATCAAAGACAGGATTTTAGATGAGTAATCAAAATTCAAAACCAACGACTAGGTTGAGCGCAGTATAACATTTTGGATACCATTCGTGTTAATTTTTTCGTTCCGCTTCGTGAGATAAGATTTGAAAATGGTACCTGAATCCTGAACGATCGAGGTCACTTTTGGGGACGTGGGGACCCACTAAAAGAATACATGGGTTCCTTAAAACAGTGCCACCTCATCTAGAAACAAGTGTCAAATTCTGATTTTAGGTGCTGAAAAAGACTTGGGCGGTTGGGCCGGTGTTTTGGTGTGTACCTGCGTGGGTAAGGTACGTATATACTGTCACACATCTTCACCAAATCTTGTGACAGCCCGAGCCTAATATCACCACAAGGTCCACAACTTGTATCTCAAAGAGTTTCATAAGGAAAATTAATAGTATATAACATATGTTTACGAAACATAATTAAGCATGATTTTTGATGTACCAATGGCATTTGAGATTAATCATATTTCCGTCCCTTGTAAGATTTTGAATTGCCAATAAGGTTTTGAGTTCTAAATCTGATTCTATCAAGTGTGTAACCAAATTATTACGGTAATGTAATAGTTGTATTACATTATTTCTCTCATATATTTTACCTTTTCAATCTCCATTTGATACTCCTTTTGGAGTTCAACTTCAACCTCCTCTTTGATGGAGGGACAAGTCACAAGAGTGCCAATCAACATAAAGTAGGAAGTCTGGTTCATGAGCTCATCTATAAACAAAGTATAATAACGTTAGATTAAATGAATAAATTCATCATCTCCTAATAATTTAAACTTTTGGAAGAATCAGTAATTTAACATATACATTTGTAAATTTATGTTGGCTCATGAGCTCAACATAAAAGAGCACCAGATTTGCAAAGTCAACTTCCAAACAAAGTATACATTTATTAAAATTTTCAAACCATATCATTTGCAAATTCATGAAATGAAAATGTATTTATGAGAAGTCTTTAATAACATGGAATGAAAATTTCTACCATTCGGTTATATTGAATCCTCCGAATTCCCCCTCTCAAAGTATGTGAAAAGTAGAAACTATAATCATGTGGAATTTACATGTGATTAGCCCTCTTATAACGTGTGGAAAGTGGAAATTACAATCCTGCGGAATTTACATGTGATTAGAGGAATGATGCATAAATGGGATGAATGAGATGCCTTCTCCTCAACATCTTTCTCAATACTAATAAATGGAAAATTCGCCTATTTTCCTCTTTCTGGTGCTTAAAAATCTTATAGGTGGCATGATACACATAATAAGAATTGCTCCAAGAATTCAACTAATCACCCACCTTCAATTTACATGTGATACTGTAATTTTGCCGGAAGATAACTCTAGATGAAGTGAATGATTGCCAAAATTGTCTTAGGAAATACTAACTTTGGTCACAAGACAAACTATCAACAAATGCAAATCTTCTGAATCGCCAAGCTAGCATTTCTTGGTTTTAAAAACCAAACCAGAACTGCAATCCAGCCACAAGTCCGGTTTTTTTCAAAACCCAAAAAACCTAGGAAAAACAAAAATACACCGCAAACTGGCCAATCCATCTCTCTTTTCCTTCAATTGTCTCAATAATCATCCAAAGTGGCCAAATCTGCAAGTCATGCTCCTTCGGGCATTTGTTAATGAACTATTTTAGGAAAGTTTTGAATCTTTTGATATCACTTTCATCTATATCTATACTACTATTTAAGAGGCTTCCCTATTTGAGATGAACATTTCGGTGGTTCAAAAATACTCTTTACATGTAACAACTTTAAGTAGTGGAATCAAATAAGTAAAACTAAGGGCAATAAAATATTTAAGCAAGTAATTTATTGGTTAAAGAAATTAATGTAATTGCATATTAATTAAGTTGAATTTCTCAATGCTTCAAAAAAGTTAATATAACCATACATTGATGGTCTAAATAAAGCTATATTGTAGTAGCTTCTACGCGTGCTCAAAAAGTCTTTTATTTTTTTAAAGTACTTTCCATTCATCATAATTTGGGATTGCTACATCTTTCAATCACAAAATTACCTATGGGTATGATGAGATTTATCGTATTATTTGTTTGTGTTTAATTTGGATTCTTTAATGTGGGTAGTGTATAGGAAAATGATTAGTATGAGATAGGATGATAGCCATTTGACTCTTTCGTGGTAGGGTCAGATAACTATTATCCTAATTCTAAACTTTTTTTAATAGGCACGAAGAAATGGGGAGAGAAAAGCCAAAATTAGGAAGAGAGAGAAAATAAAGTGTGTATATCTCAAAAACCAAAAAAAGGGTTGAACTCTAAACTAATCTATTTCTATTTTCTTCTCACAAATTATGAGGATGGATGAAAAGATGAGATCTTAAAATAACTCTAGCTTTGAATTCAATTGGTTTTTCTAATAAAGAAAAAAAAAATTGCAATTTGAAACTGTTTTATACGTTTTGTTAGTCATAGTTTCTTAGAGTTAAGCTCCATCAAAATATATATATATATATATATATATATATATATCTCTATCATGGTAGATGACTAAAAAAATAAAAAATAAAAATAAACTCCTTCGTGTTAAAAGAAAAAAAAAAATGTTTACATGAGTATAAATGGCAAGCTCAATTTGACCAGTATTTCAATGAGCAAACTGTGAAGAAAAAGTAGTTTTGATTTGTAGGAGTTCATCCATATTGCATTATAAAATCAAAATGGTATTGAAAAGTATAAACAATCTTTCAAACTTTTTCTTCTTCTAATTTTAGATATATAGTTAGATATATGATTGGGTTTCTTAATTTTTATGATTTATTTATATTGGACTTCTCATAATTAATTTGCATTGAATTAACTCATTTGACATAAAAATTTAAATTTTTATATGAGAGTTTAGATGAGACACATGACACAAAATTAGATTCTAATTGAAATCCAATTTTGATTCTAATTATATTTTTTCAGCCTTCTCTCTCTCTCTCTCTCTCTCTCTCTCTCTCTCTCTCTCTCTCTCTCTCTCTCTCTCTCTCTCTCTCTCTATATATATATATATATATATATGATTTGTATTTGTAAACATAATTATACAATATAAATCATTACAAGTCTTAAAATATAAATATTGTCAAGTCATTACTCATTATTACTAACTAGCATGTAACTCCATGCATATGCATAGATACACTTAAAAATATACAATAAGATGCATAATATAATTCCTAAATATATAATTTAAATACTGTTGATAATTATTTTTATGTTTTGTTAACTCTTTAAAAAATTTTGTAAGAATATTATTAGGTATAAAATTAGGAATGGCAACGGGTCGGGTTTGGGCCGGGTTTTTCCATACCCGGACCCGACCCGCGGGCCAAGACCCACGACCCGAACCCGGCCCGTTTACTAAACGGGTTTTTTCCTGGGACCCAGACCCGCCCCACCGGGCTCCACGGGCCCCGCGGGCCCCGTCCAGCTAGGCCAAATTTGGGCCTAATCCTCGGACCAAATCATGGCCCAATCACAATCAAATTTTTTTTATCGCCCAGATGCCAAAAATAGGCCCAACTAGCTTAAAATGTGAAGGGAAAAAAAAAATCTCACACCAAATCAACTTGTGTAAAGATCTTGAGTATAAGCATATGCATTATGCCATAGTGTAAGATTTTTTTTCCTTTTTTTTTTTAAAAAAAAAAAAAAAGAGGAAACAAATCAGTTCTTTTTTTTTTCTCTTCTTTGTTAATACAAATTTTTCACCATTAAAAAAAAAAAAAAAAATACAAATCACATCCCAAACATGAACAGAAACACAAATCAGCTTGATTTTTTGCTCTTCTTTGTTAATACATAATTTTTACTAAAAGAAAAAAAACACAAATCACAAACAGAAAAAAAAAAAAAAAAAATCCCTATTTTGATTCTTTCGTATCTGATACCGTCGTCGTCTCGTCGATGTAGCCGAGCGACATACGCGCCACGGCGGCGTGCGCAGCTGAGGCTAGGTTGTATAGATCGTCGAAGGAAGACATCACTGTTTTGATTGACACAGATGACTAGATGAGTCTTACAATCAGCCAACGAGGAAAAACATCTGCTGGGCTTTGAAGGATCTGGTGTGATCGGCTGTGCCTGGAGAGTGAGAGTGAGGCCGTGAGGGTGGGTGAGAGTGAGTCCGTGAGGGGGGCGACGACCATGCGTGAGACGGAGCGTGAGACGGAGAGTGAGGTGTGAGGCCGTGAGACGGAGCGTGGCTACGTGAGGTGTGAGGCCGTGTGCTGTGTAAGGCAGTGAGGGACGAGGGTGAGGACTGAAGAGGTTTGAGCAGAAATGAGGGAGTGAGGGTGAGGAGGCTGGAGGCGTGAGTTGAGAAATGAGGGAGTTAGGGTTTGTGTTCTGTTTAGCTATATATATATATATATATATAGGGGGGTTTTTTAGTAATTTTATGGTAATCGGGTCTTAACCAGATCTTATCCGGGTCGGGTTTCGGATTTTTTTAATAAAACCCGGACCCGACCCGAATCCGTTTCGGGTTTTTTTTTTTAAAACCCATACCCGACCCTATTCTTTATCGGACCGGGTAAAATCCGGCCCATTAGGGTCGGGCCGGACCGGGTATCCACGGATCGGATCTAAATTGCCATCCCTATATAAAATGTAAATTGTCCATATTTTTTTTAATTATTGTGAAACGTACTTTAATTTTATGATTTATTTATTCTAGACTCTTTAGTTTTTGTACTTAATAAATCATTTAGATGAATATTTATGATGTGGTCCCACATTTGATTCTAAAATTAAGAAATAAAACTTTTTAAGAATAAATAATTTAGGACACATGGTGCAAAATTAAAACACTAATTTAGAATTCTAATTTAAGTTTCTCTCAACTTCACCTACTATTATTATTATCTATACTACTATTTAAGGGGTTGCACCTGTTTGAACTGGATTTTTTTTTGTTCCAAAATACCCACACATTCCTATATTTAAGTAAAGATAAAACTAAAAGATAATTTGGTAAAACTATTTTTTTTTTGTTCCAAAATACCCACACATTTCTATGTTTAAGTAAAGACAAACAAAAGAATAATTTGGTAAAACTATGTCTTTTAACTCTTGCATAAATATTGCCTACAAAATAGGACCATTCTCTGTTCAAGTATTTGAAATGCTCCAACTACCCATGTTCCTTCAGTCAATAAACTCACGTTTGCAATTTTTTTTTTTTTTTTAACCTTTATCAAGGCTTAACCGTTTTAATATTAATAAAAAAATCCTTTTTTTTTTTAATTTGCAATTTCTTACTCTAATCTCACATTACATTTAAATTTTTTTATGAAAGAGAAAAAAAAACAAAACAAAATCTGCTCCCAGTTAATTGTTTATGTTCACGTTCATTCTCCTCCCTCACCCTCAAAAATAGGGCCTACAACTATCCAATCCTCAAGTCCTTTTTTTTTTTTTTTTAAATTTTATATATACCAAGAGCAACCACCATTTTTGCATTTTGGTAACAGGTGACAGCCACTCAAAACAAGATTCAAAAGGTATTTACTCAACACTCAAAGGGATTTCCCGCTGCGTCCACCACCATCACAACAACATGGACACTTAAAGAAATCTTGAAACGCCAGTCAGTGAGTCCTACCGAGAGGTTTGAAGGTGCAAGTCTCGCCACTGAATCGTGTTCCATTACTCTGCAAAAACAACAACAAAAATTTGTGTACCATTATATATTATATATTTGGTAGCTTTTCTTTTTAAATGTTTGGTTGAGGTTGTTCTTACTTTTTTAATACTTCTATTACATATTGATTTTTTTTTTAATATTATAAATTATTACTTTTGTAAATACTTATTTCCTTTGATTTAAGTTGTTCTTTATGCGTGTACTTTGAACTTATGTTTGGTTAAAGTTGTTTTTTAGGCCGTTCATGATGTTGTGTGGTGATTGATGAAATCTTTGGAAATTGCTGTCATTTGAAAAGATTTTGCATTTGTCTATGATATAGCACCCTGTACCACACAAGATGCTCAATATTACCAAGCAAATAATGCACATATAAATCTTTGGCTTTGGCATTATAAAATACATCCGTAACAAATTCAACTGAAAAAAATTTATATAATTATCATTCAACAAGCATCCATATTAAAGAAAAAAATTAAAAGTCTTCATGGTTTCGGTCCAGTATTGATCAATTTGTTTTGGAAGTTATTGAACACAAAGCATGTTTTGATAAACTATTCCTGTCATCAACTAAGCTTCTTAGATTGATTTTTTCAAGTTGGATTTTGTAGAATATAAGTGCACAACATCTCATTGGAATCTACAACAATTGAGTTTTGAGGAGATTTTCTTGCCATTGGTCCGTATTTTATATAACTGTAATTATCTAACCAAAATTAGTGTTAAAATTTGATGTCTAATTTTCTGGACTATTTACAGTTTTATCTTAGCTTCATTTGATCAATGTCTTTGGATGAAGGAGTATAAAGATCAGCGATCTGCAAATGACAACAACCATGTTTCTCCATCAAATTCCTTCCAAGGATATTCTCACCATTTCTTTTAGCTAGGCTTTTTTTAATTGATAGGAAAATTTTGTCTCCATCACATATGATATTAAAGTTCAATATTGTTGCTTACAATATATTTAAAACTAGCATCTGAGCACGCACTCACGATTACTATAATGAATGCAAATTATTAACGTTTACCCAAAAAAATATAAGAGTCTCTAAGCATACACTCACCCAAAAAATAGAAGAGCCTCTGAGCACGCGTGTGAGCGCGTGCTCAGAGGCTAGTTATTATTATTATTATATATAGAGAGATTTATTATATATATATATACATATATTAATTAATTATAAAATTATTACATTTTAAACCTCAAAACCTCCAACCTCTCATTTTTTTTTGGGTTCCGAGAACAAATTGGCTTTTAAATCCATGAATGCTAACTAAAACAGAACCTGCGACTGCCGACTACTTCGGATCGCTATTCTTCAAGCCAAACCATCATTCTCATTTCTTATCATACAAAGACATTCCCCAAAAAGTGGAAAACAAATTGCAAAACTGGAAGTCAAAGCCTCTATCATGTATCCTCTTTCCCAAGCAACTCGGTCCACTCTACTTAGAGCTGTGGTTTCAACAGTTTCATCATGCAGTATGTCCACCATTCTCATTTCTAAGAACATTTGTTTTGCTTATAACTTGATTATATGTTTAGAAATTTATGGTGGAGTACTAACAAGTAACAATACTAGTATCATAGTACTTTCATGAAAGCATGAGATTCGATTTATCTTCCCAAGAGCTTTGGTGGCTTTGGTTTTTTTTTTTTTTTTTTTTTTTTTTTTTTTTTTTTTGAATGGTATTGATTTTTGTTGAATGTGGGATATCAATGAAACATATGTGGCACAAAATCAAATAGGATAGTTATTTCTTAACTAAGGATAACAAACCTTGGATTTTGATTTTGTGCTCGATCGGAACCCTAAAAGTTTTAATACCTAAAACTTGTTCTATGTGTTAAATTACTGATTCTCCTAAAAGTTTAAACTCTCAAGAAATGATAAATTTATTCATTTAATCTAACACTATGTAATGGAAAATAATTCTAAAGATCAGCCATCTTTTCATGAAAATTGTTTGCATAAAGAAAAAAGATTACCAATGGAGAGAATGTTAAAACCTTGGGGGTTGCCTTCAGGCCCTATCAGATTTCAAAGCCAAAAGGCCCAAAACCAAAAAAAAAGTCTTTCATCTCATCATTGCTATGGGTTAAAGACTTTATAAGATCATATTCTCCCCAATGGGCCAGGGATAAAGTTTCCTCTCTTTTTGACCCTTATATGCTATTAATACAGGATTTCTTAACATCTTTAAAACAGAAATGGAGTATTCTCTAAATCTGCTTATTTAGCACACCAAAATGACAGGCTATCCTAAGAGTCAGTTCCTCGGTTTAAAAATATAATAAAACAATTAAAAAATTCACAATAATTTAACAAGCTCACAACATATAATATGAATTTTTTACTTATCATTTCAATGCTTTCATATTAATAATTACAGATCATATGTGAATAAATTTAAAATAGTAAAAATAATAAGATAAATATATCAATTTGGTTGAGTCACAACTATCTCACTTTTTTTAAGGTGTTTTGCTCCATCACAGGAGAAAATTCATCATACTGCTCAACTAATGCAGTAGATTCAATAGCGCGTTGACCCCATGATAAAACACCCTAACTACATATGTTGTAAGCGCCATTGGCCTACACCACACCATAGAGCAAAACCTCGATCCAAAATGACCCTTCTTTACCCACAAAATAACGTAACAAAATTCTCTTCATTTCACTGGAAGTTGAGAGAGTCCATTTCACGGTTGTTTTTATTAATTTTCAGGATCTAAAAATATACAACATGCCATATCATTTAAAATTTTAAATGATATAGCAATTGATATATATTTAGATTTATAATTTTAATTTGAGTCATAATATGGACTCATTTTAATTAAAGATTCTAATACCAAAAGAAATATATATATATATATATAAATGTTTGTTCTATACTCGCAAGAATTTCTAAGTAGGAATCTTAAGGGTGGTGATACTTTTTTTTTTAGTGTTAGAATACATATGATTCAATCAGAATAAAAATAAATAAATTATAAAGATAATGGGGTTGGTGGGATATAAAATTTTTGATGAGGGTATTCATAATACTTTTGTAATAAACAAATTTTGAACCTATTTACTTTTTTATATATATTAAAATACACAAACACCAACCTAGCTAGCTCTCTTTCTTTCATATCTTGAGTGGAAAAAGCTATGGAAGTGGTCTAAAAATATTTTGGGACATTCTTCCCACCAGAAGTGGTCTAAAAAACTTTAAATGCCATATTCCCAATAGATGATACCTCTTACACTCTTTGCCAAGAAGTAGATGAATCTAGCTTGCATATATTCATTTTCTGCCCCTTTGCTAGGATTGTTTGGCCATATTCCCCCATGGCAGCTAAGAATTGACTCTACCTCTCGACTTACCCTTCTAATTCAGGTCTTGCTAAATGCAAATAATTCTTTGGGAATTGACAAAGAAGATGAAAAAGCTTTCATCTTGTTTGTTGCAATTTGTTGTGATATTGGACATGGAGACTCACCAAAATCCCCCATAGAGGTGTCCAACGAAATTTCCAAATCTTTTTCTTTCTCACAAACAAGCATGGGAAGCCAAATTACTCACAACGTATGATCCCATCTACCTCCTTGCTTTACTAAAATTAATTTTAATGCAGGCATAAGAGATAAGACCTTCTAATGTAAGTTTAGCTGCTGTTGCTTGCAGACCACATTGGCAACATTATCTCTGCATGAAAGGCTAAGGAGCTCCCGGGTGACGTGTTATGTATTGAAGCCAAAGCAGCTGCACTAGCTATCACCAAAACCAATATCATTTTGGACATTGGATGCCCTAAATGTTCTTAACTTAACCCTATCCATTGCTATATATATATGTTCCTCTTTCTAATCTTCAAGGAAGGAGAAAAAGCTTATAGGTGTGTGCAAATTCATAACGTGATTTTTGGCATTTCTTAAAACACGTTTCCATTATAAACACAATGTCAACACACGTGAATTTCGCGATATTAGAGTTCTAATTATCGTGGGCATAGTTGTCAAAACGTGAATCGTATCATGAATCGATTTTTAATTTTTTCGTATCGTATCGTGTATCGTAAGATACATAAACACTTAATAAAATTTATAAAAAATTATAAATATACATATATAAATGGTAAATTCATTATAAATTTTGAATATATTTAACTAATTTATTCATCACTTATGTAATAATATTTAACAAGCTAACTAAATAAATCAAACTGGCATTTGTTCATAACATACACATTCAAATTACTTAAATTTAAAAGTGATAATATATTACAAATGACCCAAAAATAATAATTTATTTTCATCATATTTATCAAATTACCTAGTCAACCCCATCTAAGTCAACTCTATCATCATGTTTATAATTTTGCAAATTTATTTCTTTATTAAAATTTTCTTTATCGTCATTCGTTATTAACATTTACTATCTCTTCTTGTTCTTTTTATTTTAATAATTTTTTATAGTTTTTTTTTTTTGGCATTCTAGTTTCTTGGACTTGTAACAATAATGATAAAAAAATTTAAAATAAAATTTTAAATATTAAAGTAAAAGATAAGTGTGTACTGTCTAGTCCAATTATAGGAGAGAGGGGAAAAAACTTATAAATATGTTATTTTAATAGGCAAAATTAAGTAAACTAATAATTGTGTGTTAAAAACAAGTCTAACAACTTATTAGATTCAAATTCAAATAAAAGTACAAATTTTAACAAAAAATCTTATTTTAAAGCATTTGTCTATGTATTGTACGATACGTATGATTTTACAATACGATACGATTCATATGATACGCATACTGTATCGTACGATTCATGAGCACTTATGATACGTCGATACGATACGGAACTTTTTATACACGATACGATACGTATCGCGTATCGTACGATACTAACAACTATGATCGTGGGGACAAAAGAATTCAAAGAGATGGCACTTTTGTTCTCTTTCTCATAAGGCAAAGCACCATAAATATTCGATACACCATTTCAAATCTTAAGAATGGACTTTTACATCGCTTTCTAGTTTCTAAGGACCACTTTTGCAGATTAGGATTTTTTTTTCTTTACCAAAACAAAAGTAGTCACTGATTTTGTAGCATAACATCATTAACTTCGTAATAGCGTACGGCTTACGAAAAAGTAGTAGAATGGCTTTAGAATTAATACAAACACAATTGTATGTTGAGTTGATAAATTGTGATTATTATAACATTACTTTTGCTGAAACAATCACTAATATTGTTTTTAATTTACTGGAATCACAATATGCTAATTTAATAGTTGTCAAAAACATTGTGAAATTTATTATGTATTTAAACTTGTAAGGGACGGATTTTGGGGCCCAAGCCCAGCGAGCGATTCTGGCCCAAAAGACCCTCAACAATGAATTTGTAGAGAGTGGGACGTAGAACTAGGTCTTGACAGAGTAAACGTAATTGTTAGTAAGCCATGCAACCATTTGAACGTGGGAATACTTCATTAGGTTTCCTGGGATAACAGTTCGTAAGGCTGTATCCCAAAGTTTCGTTTACAGAATTCCTTTCTTTCTCTCTCTTCCTTTCCTTACTTTTTGCTCTCCAGCCTCCGATCCCCTGATCATGGGGGTTTTCTTCTCTTATATAGCATCCTTCGAATGATAATGACCCTATACTTGTTGATCATCTGGGCCTCTACTTGAGTGCCTGTCCCATTGGACATCCTCCCCCTTTTCTGTGAGTTGCACTTGCCAAGATAATACTGTTCTCCTGTCCACTCCACATTACTGCGGCTGGAAAAGTAGCTTCCTTGCATTTAATGCGGCAGTTGTGGTTGCCCCCTGAATGTCAAGCATTTTCCTTTGATTTTAGATGACCTTTCACCATGTAAAGGGTGTGAATTGGACTCCCGTTTGGTGCGTCCGAGGAGGCACTCCTCCTCGGACGCCCCTTAAACAAGCCCGGCCCAACATGGTTGGGTTGGGGGTCCTCTGTCTGTGTTTTCGCTTCCTATTATGGTTGGGCTTTGTATGGGTACCACGGCCCACAGTTTACTGGCGAACTTTACCCCCCACAATAGCCCCTCAAAATTCCGGCTCTTCCTTCTTGGTCCGAGGAGGAAAGGCGGGATTTTGATACCCACTGGACAGTTCGTTGTGGGTTCCTGCTTTACACGTGCGGGGGCGTGCCCTCACATGCCTCATTAATGTTGCAGGCATTTATTGTCCCTAGGGGAAGTAATTGCAGCTTTTGGAGTTTTACGTTCTTTCAATCCAACGGTTGGAGACCGGATCAACGGTGGACAACATTTCATTTGCTCTAGGCGGGAGCGTGTCTGTCCAACTCCCTCTGAGTATATAAGGTTTTGAAGGCGTTCCTTCCTCGCTTTTGACGAACACTCCAGTATTCAGAACATCTTAGAGCCTTCTCCTTCAGCGCATTCTTACCTTCGCCGCCGTTCTCTTGAAGATTCCGTAGAGCTTCTTACCCGTAAATGTGCGCTTCTTCTTCGTTACTCTTTATTAGACAAACTGCCTTCACGTTGTCTAGGATTAGAGGGGATGGGTAGGCTTGAAAAAATGGTAGACTCTCCGGCCGGTATGGCGGGCTTCAGGGCGAAGTATCGTATTCCACCGGAGGTAGGTTTAGAGTATTGCCACCAGGAGGAAATTTTGTTCAAGAGAAGAACGGGGGAAGTCGCAATTCCAATGATAGCCTTCGTGGAAGGAGGAATGACGATTCCAATGGAGAGAATAACTAGGGACTACCTACGTGGTCATAGATTGGCCCCACACCAGTGCACCGCGAACCTGTTCCGGATCCTGGGGTGCGCCGACGCCTTAAACGACCAGATGAACCTCGGCCTTTCATGGCACGACGTGGTTCATCTTTATGAATGCCATAAGCTCGGCGACTCATACTCCCTAAAGTCCAGGACTGACGAAGTGAGGTTGATATCCTGTCTTCCCAAGTCCAGCAAAGGCTTGAAGGACGACCATCTGATCGTCTCCGGACCATGGCATGACAGCCTTCACTGTCCGACTAGGTCAGGAACGCCAGGTGGGGTGTCATAGAATTAGACTCCGTGAGGAGGACCTTAGTTTTGAGCTCTCCCCCCCCCCCCTTTTTTCTTTCTTTCTTTCTTTTTCTTTTTATTTTGAACTTGTTGGTTTGGTTGTACGCCTCTTCGGACTAACGTAAACCCTTTAACGGCCTTTGCAGACAAGGAGCGAACATCCCCTCGGCTGAGCTTGGTCAACGTCCAGGCTCTAAATTACCTCCTGAGATCTGAGATTTTCGTAAGCGAGGACAAACAATTACGGTCGGCTCCTTTGATTTTGGACTACGTTCCCCTCACTCGATCCTTGGTAGACCCCGGCCAAGCTATAAGGGCTGCCAGTCCAAGCTTGGCACGTATTGACGTATCCATACCGGGGTTCCTTGCTTCAAGAGACTTACCTCCTATCCAGCTGCCTCCCCAACGTGCCTTTCCCGCAGTGGTTATCCCAGAGGAGGAGGCTGGTTCTTCGCATTCATCCTTAGAGGAACAAATAGACCAGTTCTATTTTACCGAGGAAGGAAAGGTGTCGGCCAGGGTAGTAGAGCTCTCGGACTCCGACGCTGATTTAGACCGTGCCTCAGCGGCTCCTGATACTGGTTTAATCATCGCACAAGTTGATATCAGCGAGGAGACTGAAGAAGAAGAAGGAATGGATTTGAAGCCAAGGACTGGCCTCAGGGGCCTTCTATCTAACAGGAGCAAGGGGCAGTCCTCTAAGGACATCTCGAAGGAACAAACTGCCCCTAAGACTCCTGCTCCTCCTCTCCCTCCCTCCTCGGACGCGACGCTGCAGCCTATGCCTAACTTAAGGCGAAAAAGGCCTATAGAAGAAACAGAGGAGGGAGAGATTGGCCGTGAAAAGGCCAGGCCTCAGAAGAAAGGCAAGGAGGCGAATAAGCCCCGAAAGAGGAGGACCAGGTCCACTGACAGCCGAGACGAGGTGGCCATTCGTAGGGAACACCGAACATGGTCGCCGCGGATCGAATTAGACGGCGCCCCGATCGCCTGGGATGCGATTCTATGGGAATCCAAACGGGAGCAGGCATCATTCTTGGCCGAGGCCCTGCAGCAGCCTCTTCTCTTGCCTCGTGATATGGAGGGGCTCAGAAAGACTCGTTAGCCAGAACTTTTCATGTCATTGAAGAGGGACATGGCCATGTTAAGTGGAATCTTCTATCTCGTCTCTATAACGTGTACCCTTTTATCGTCATGTTTTCATAGGGTTTTTATTTACTTCCAAGCGCAGGTCACTCAACAAATTTTTGTTGCGGAGGAATGGGCCAAGAAGGCTCGTGAAGACTTGCATAGGGAGGCTCAATCCCGCTTTGCCGCCGAGAAGGCCGCTGGCGATCTCAAACAGGATTTTGAGCGTCAGGATAAAGAAATAAAGGAGGTGAAGAAGGCTCATGCGAGCGCGGAAGCCGGCCTTAAGAATGTCGAAAAGCAAGCTGACGATTTGCGTATAAAGCTCCGCCAATCTGAGGAGAAGCTTACGGCGGAGCAGCAGGCGGTCTCAACGCTCAAGGTTGAACTTGCAAGGACCAAGGAGGAGGCCTGCTTGGCCAGGGAAGCTGCTGAGAAGGCTGTGGCGGCCTCATATGAACGTGGAGTCCATGATACTGAGGCTAGGCTGGCCGAGGAAGTTGCCATTGTCTGCAGGGAATACATCACCACGTCCCGGGGTGTAGCCCTGGATCGGGCAACTGTCCCAGTGGATTCTGATCCCAGGAAGGCTGAGAACATCTTTTTCCCAGAGGACATACGCGAGATTCCTGACGAGGTTGCCTCCAAAGAGCCTCTTCCAACAGACTCCTCTATTCCTGAGGCTCGGGGCAATGAGCAGGCCGCGCAGGACAAGCTACCCGAGGACAGCCTTTCCATCAACGAGATCGTCGCACAGGCCAAGGAGGTTGCCCCAGGGACCCAAGCAGCTGATGATCAGCCCACTCCTGCTCAGGGCTCTTAGGACACTAGTGTAGGATTTATTTGTCTTATCTTTTATATTTCGTTTTGTTTTGCCTCGCCAGTGTCTGTAAACAGAACTGCTTTTGGATTTTAATGATAAATGTTATTTTCTTTCAAATATTATTATCTTCTTCTTTTCCCTTTTTTCTCTCTTTTTTTGTTTTCATCATGAATGGATGTCTATTCCATCACTAACTGTTGATAACTGAGCGTAAGCGAATGAATACGTGAATAGAACGGTGGTTAATAATTAGGCGAACTGGCTGCGAACCTTATTTTCCCCAAGTCCCTGATCCGAAGAGCCAGACAGGATTTGGGCCCTATTTAACACTTAGGGAGAATTGCGCTGCGGTTAATTTCCCCCGAGTCTGTGGCCGAAGAGCCATGCAGGACTTGGGTTCTGTTTAACTCTTGGTAAGAATAGCTTAATTGTTAATTTCCCCCAAGTCTGTGGCCGAGGAGCCATGCAGGACTTGGGTTCTGTTTAACACTTAATAAGAATCGTTTCGCGGTTAATTTCCCCCAAGTCTGTGGCCGAGGAGCCATGCAGGACTTGGGTTCTGTTTAACTCTTGGTAAGAATAGCTTAATTGTTAATTTCCCCCAAGTCTGTGGTCCAGAGAGCCATGCAGGACTTGGGTTCTGTTTAACACTTAATAAGAATCGCTTCGCGGTTAATTTCCCCCAAATCTGTGGCCGAGGAGCTATGCAGGACTTGAGTTCTGTTTAACACTTAATAAGAATCGTTTCGCGGTTAATTTCCCCCAAGTCTGTGGCCGAGGAGCCATGCAGAACTTGGGTTCTGTTTAATACTTAATAAGAATTGCACAGTAATACGGCAGTTAGAAATTATATCTTTCATTAATAACAGTACCTTTTCAGGTTGTTTACATTCCAAAGGCGTGGCACTACACGTTCGTCCAAGTCTTCCAAAAAGTAGGCTCCTATGCCGGCTACAAAAGTGATGCGGTACGGTCCCTCCCAATTTGGTCCGAGCTTTCCCCATGCGGGGTTCCTCGTAGTGCCTAAGACCTTCCTCAGTACTAGATCCCCAGGCGCTAATGGTCTAGACTTCACCTTGGCGTCGTAACCTTGCTTGAGCTTCTACTAATAGTTAGCTAGGTGGACCATCGCGCCCTCCCTTCTTTCGTCGATGAGGTCCAAGCTCTTCTCCAGAAGTTTGTTGTTGGTAACGGGGCAGAAGGTGGTGGTCCTCTGGGTTGGGAAGTTTACCTCCAGCGGAATGACAGCCTCGGCCCCATAGGTCATTGAAAAAGGGGTTTCCCCTGTGGACCTACGAGGCATGGTACGGTATGTCCACAAGACATGGGCTAACTCCTCTACCCATCTTCCCTTCGCGTCATCTAGTCTCTTTTTCAGTCCATTCATTATGGTTTTATTGACGGCTTCCGCTTGTCCATTACTCTGGGGGTAAGCTGGCGTGGAGTACCGGTTAACAATTCCTAGCTCACTGCAGTACCTTCTGAAGGCTTTACTGTCAAACTAGAGCCCGTTGTCCGACACAAGGGTGTGCGGGGTGCCGAACCTGGTGACTATGTTTTTCCAGAGAAACTTCTTGACATCGACGTCCCTAATGTTTGCCAGCGCCTCAGCCTCCACCCATTTGGTGAAGTAGTCGGTGCCGACGAGAAGAAATTTTATGTTCCCTGTTGCCTTGGGGAATGGACCAAGTATATCTAGGCCCCATTGCGCAAATGGCCAAGGACTGGACAAGGGGTTTAGCTTTCCACCAGGCTGGTGTATGCTTGGAGCGAATCTCTGGCATTGGTCGCACTTCTTCACATAATCCAGGGCTTCCTTATGCATGCTCGGCCACCAATAACCCAGCGTTAAGGCTCTGTGAGACAAAGACCTACCCCCCATGTGACTTCCGCAAATTCCTTCATGTAACTCTTCCAGGATGAGTTCTGCAGCCTCTGGGTGCACACAGAGCAAATACGGCCTCGAGAACGAACGTCTGTAAAGTTTAGAGTCCTCCGACAACCAGAATCGAGTAGCTTTTCTCCTGATTTTGCCAGCCTCAACCTTATCATCTGGTAAGGTGTCATGCTTTAGGTACAGAACGATAGGGTCCATCCAGCTCGGTCCAGCCCTGATGTTATGTATTCCAATCCCATTGGCCTTCTCTGTTAATGGACGGAGGATCTCTTCTACCAGTATGACTCAAGGTAGGGGTTGAGCCGAGGAGGTAGCCAACATCGCGAGAGAATCAGCATGAGTGTTCCCACTTCTAGGTACGTGCGTCAAGCGGAAGTGATGAAATTGGGTCTGCAGGTGCTTAACCTGAACTAGATACTCTTGCATTCTTTCATCCTTTGCCTCCATGTCTCCGTTTACCTGCCCCACAATAAGTCTTGAATCCGAGAACATGTCTACAGACTTCCCCCTCATTTTCCGGATCATTCCCATTCCCTCCAATAGCGCCTCATATTCGGCTTCGTTATTCATGGCTGAAAAACCTAGTCTCAATGACTTCTCTATGGTTATCCCTTCGGGTGAAAGCAGGACAAGTCCTAACCCTAAGCCCCTTTGGTTCGATGCACCATCAATGTATGCTTTCCACCAAGTGAGTCCACGTGGGGAAACTGGGCTGCTCACCCGCTCAACAGCCCCCAGTAAGACCGACACCTCCTTTCCTTCTGCTGCAGGCTCCGCAAATTCTGCCACTAGGTCGGCGAGGACCTGGCCCTTTACAGCGGTGCGAGGCATGTATCTAATGTCAAAGGCGCCCAAAATCATTCCCCATTTTGCAATTCTACTTGTGTAATCGGTGCTGCGCAGGACGGATTTTAAGGGGAGTTGAGTTAACACCACAACAGTGTGTGCTTGAAAGTAGTGGGGCAGTTTTCTTGTGGCATGTACAATGGCCAAGATAGCCTTTTCGAGGGGGAGGTAACGGGTTTCTGCCTCCTGCAGGGATTTGCTAACGTAATAGACTAGTCGCTGTGTGCAGTTGTCTTCTCGGATTAGCACCAAGCTTACTGCGTGCGGGGCCACAGCTATGTAGGCAAACAAAACCTCATCGGCCTCGGGGCTGGACATAATCGGCGGTTGGGCGAGGTAGTCCTTTAGCTGTTGGAAAGCTATAGCGCATTCCTCATTCCACTCAAATCCTTTCCACTTGTGTAATAGGAGAAAAAATGGCCTGCATCTATCTGCTAAGCGCGAGATGAAACGGTTTAAAGCTGCTATCATACCAGTAAGCTTCTGGACTTCCTTAGGGTTCCGAGGAGGCTGCAAGTTATGGATGGCTCTTATTTGGTCAGGGTTAGCCTCAATGCCTCTGTGAGTCACCATATAGCCCAAGAACTTTCCAGATCCCACTCCAAATGAACATTTGGTTGCGTTCAGCCGTAGTTTATACTTTCTTAGTATTTGAAAAACGTTGTCGAGATCATTAATATGGTTGGGAGCCAGCTTACTTTTAACCACCATGTCGTCTATGTACACTTCAATGTTTTTTCTCATCTGCTGTTCAAACATCCTGGTCATCATCCTTTGGTAGGTTGACCCGGCATTTTTTAGGCCGAAGGGCATCACTTTATAATGATAATTTCCAACTGGGGTGACAAAAGCAGTCTTCTCCTAGTCTTCGGCGGCCAAGGGTATCTGGTGGTAGCCCTGAAAAGCGTCTAGAAAACTCATTCTAGGATGTCCGACAGTCGAATCTACCAACCGGTCTATCCGAGCATAGGGAAGGGATCCTTTGGGCACGCCTTGTTTAGGTCGGTGAAGTCTATGCAGACCCGCCATTTCCCGCTCTTCTTCCTTACCACTACCGTGTTGGCTAACCACTCGGGATAGAAGACCTCTTTGATAGCCCCTGCTTTCTTCAATCTTGTGACCTCTTCTATCACGACGTCGGTATGTTTTTTCGACGGTCGTCGAGGAGCTTGCCTCTTAGGTGTTATGGCCGGGTTCACATTAAGGCAGTGGCATATGAAATCTGGGTCGACCCTGGGGGCCTCATAGGGGTCCCAAGCAAACACGTCTAAATTCTGTCGGAGGAAAGCAGTCAGTGCCGACTTCTCTTGGGGCTGCAATTCCAAGCCAATTTGAAAAAACCTCTCAGGGTCAGATCCGACAAGTACTTTCTCCAACTCCTCACAGTTCACCTCCATGGCTGGTCCTCCACTGGCCGCAGTTGGGACCGTAGTCATTAATTGCTATAAACCGTTCTCGGCCGAAGTGGAAGTTATACGATCCTGCTGCCGCAAGATTGCCGACACCATGCATTGCCTAGCTCCTCCCTGGTTCCCTATTATCTCTTTGATCTAACCTCCTGATGGATACTTCACCTTTTGGTGCAAGGTTGACGACACAGCCCCTAGTGCATGAAGCCATGGCCGAGCCACGATGGCTGTGTAAGGGGAGTATGCATCTACGACAATGAAGTTCACTTCTACCACATCTGAGTCTGTTTGCACAGGTAACCTAATCATGCCTCTCGGGATGACTACCTTTCCTTCAAAGCTAACCAGGGGGGAATCGTATGGCAACAGGTCTTCCTGCTTCAAGTTCAATCCCTTATACAAATCAGGGTACATTATCTCCACTGCGCTGCCTTGATTAACTAACACCTTTTTCACGTCATAACCTCCTATCCTGAGCGTCATGACTAAGGCATCATCGTGGGATTGGATAGTTCCTTGTTTGTCTTCCTCCGTGAACCCGATTAATGGCGTGGCGCTCATTTTAGCCCTCTTGGATTCCCTGTCATCTGGCTTAGTCGGGAAACTGCTCACTGACATTACCCTGAAAGGGACAGAGCCTGTCCTTCCAGGTGCGGCGAGAATGACATTAATTGTGCCAATGGGTGGCCTCAACGTACTTTGTCTGGTTTCATTGTTTGATGGTTCTTGCCATCCTTCAGAGCGATGCAACAGATGTCTCAACTTCCCTTCTCGGACGAGCCGGTCTAAATAGTTCTTCAGGTTCCTGCAATCATCAATAGTGTGACCTGGCTCCTGATGGTACGCGCAATACAGGTTCTGATTACGCTTTAATGGGTCGCCAGCCATCTTGTTCGGCCACTGAAAGAAAGGCTCATACTTCACCTTCTCTAGGATTTTGTGAAGAGGTTCTCAGAACACAGCATGGACTGCCTGAGCCCTAGTAGATCCGGACTGCTCTACATAGTCCCTTCTCGGCCTGTTACTGTTGTTAAACGTTCCGACCTGAAGTCCCTCCTCTCCTGAGGGACGACCTTCACTTTACCCTTCCTCATCTGCTGGTCCTCCTCGACCCTTTTGTACTTGTCAATTCGGTCCATGAGTTGGCGCACGCTGGTGACGGGCTTTCCAGTGAGGGACTTTCTTAAGTCATGTTCTGTCGGCAAGCCCCTTTTGAACATACTGATGGCGACGTCATCATATTTCCCTTCGATCTCGTTATACATTTCCCAGTATCTATCCGAGTAGGCCTTCAGCGTCTCTCCTTCCCGCATGGACAAGGATAGGAGGGAATCGAGGGGTCGAGGGACTCTAGTGCTGGTGATGAAACGGGAACCAAAAGCCTGCATCAGCTGTTTAAAGGAATCTATGGAATTCGGCTGGAGGGAATCGAACCATCTCATCGCCATGGGTCCCAAGCTAGATGGGAATATCCTACACATTAACGCCTCATCCTGGTGTGGACGGCCATCTTCTGATTGAACTGGCTCACATGCTCCACTGGGTCGGTCCGACCATTGTATATAGCAAATGTTGGTTGATGGAACCACCGAGGAAGCACTGCCCTCTCTATTCTACGTGTAAACGGCGACTGGGAGATGCGATCCAGGGCCTTACTCATGGCATCGTTGGCCAGGCCTTGGTAAGATGGGCTTTTGTGGCTGCATTTACGAGGCCTCTCTTCCTCGTAGGAAAAGGTCTCGCTTGGAGGAGTTCTTGATCTTCGCCGATATTCATTATCCTCGTCATTGCTAGAGCCCGAGCCGGGTGAAGGACATTTCTGCTGTGCTCGGCGCAGCTTTTTCTTCAAGTCATCAATCTCTTTTCGTAAAGCCTTTCGATCGTTCTGCTCATGGGATGCATGATCCTTCCCCTTTGAACGGCTTTTACTCGTGTAAGAGGTATTCACTCTTCCCTCTCGTTGGTTATCTTGGTCGTTCCCTCGTTCGACATTTAAAAAATTGTCCTGCCGTTAAGAATCTGCACGTCCGGTTTGGCGCGGGCCTGATCCTTCCATTTCTTACTGTTCACTTGTCGAGACACAAATTCTCCCCACAGACGGCGCCAATTGTAAGGGACGGATTTTGGGGCCCAAGCCCAGCGAGCGATTCTGGCCCAAAAGACCCTCAACAATGAATTTGTAGAGAGTGGGACGTAGAACTAGGTCTTGACAGAGTAAACGTAATTGTTAGTAAGCCATGCAACCATTTGAACGTGGGAATACTTCATTAGGTTTCCTGGGATAACAGTTCGTAAGGCTGTACCCCAAAGTTTCGTTTACAGAATTCCTTTCTTTCTCTCTCTTCCTTTCCTTACTTTTTGCCCTCCAGCCTCTGATCCCCTGATCATAGGGGTTTTTTTCTCTTATATGGCATCCTTCAAATGATAATGACCCTACACTTGTTGATCATCTGGGCCTCTACTTGAGTGCCTGTCCCATTGGACATCCTCCCCCTTTTCTGTGAGTTGCACTTGCCAAGATAATACTGTTCTCCTGTCCTCTCCACATTAATGCGGCTGGAAAAGTAGCTTCCTTGCATTTAATGCGGCAGTTGTGGTTGCCCCCTGAACGTCTAGCATTTTCCTTTGATTTTAGATGACCTTTCACCATGTAAAGGGTGTGAATTGGACTCCCGTTTGGTGCGTCCGAGGAGGCACTCCTCCTCGGACGCCCCTTAAACAAGCCCGGCCCAACATGGTTGGGTTGGGGGTCCTCTGTCCGTGTTTTCGCTTCCTATTATGGTTGGGCTTTGTATGGGTACCACAGCCCACAGTTTACTGGCGAACTTTACCCCCCACAAAACTCATTATTAAGATTAGTCCTAAGGAGGTTGTTTGCTTTCATACAAATAAAATGTATTTAGTAGCCAATGGCCTTAATGTTTAATAGGATTACTTGTTCTCCTTTATCATGGGAACCAAAATTTGAATTCTGCCTCATTGATGTAACACGCGCACGCGCACACATATACAAAAAAAAAAACCAACAATAACGTGTTTAGTATTTCTAACTCAGTAGATCATGTAATAAGTGAAATAGCATCTAAATATCCCATTTGATTTTAGTTTATTTGATTATTTGAGCCCAAAACTATGTTCTTTTAGAGTTTTAAAGATCTATATTAAGATTAAGAGAGATAATTTTTTGGTGATTAATCTTTAAATGATCTAAAATATTCTCACACGTTAATCACAATAATTTGAAAAAGAAAAACTTTAAATATAAAAATAATGTATTCAAAATTTAAAACACAATATAAAGCTATAAACTAAATAACTATTAAAAGAACTAGCTATATAGTATGTTCAAGAACTCACATTTTTTACCACCGCACACCCTTGGTGCGATGGTCACTCCACAAGAATAAGTACTTGTGGGGTGTGAGGGGTGTGAGGAGTAAGGGTCAGGGTTCAAGTCTTCAGAAGGGAGCTTCACACACATATACACTTAGATTAGGTTAAAGTAAATATTGGTCTAGCCTAATCTAAGTGTATATGTATGTAAAGCTCCCTTCTAGAGACTTGAACCCCGGCCCTTTCCCCCCACACCCCACAAGCATTCATACTTGTGGAGTGACCACTGCACCAAGGGTGCGCGGTGGTCTTCTAAACCTATCTCTAAACCCAGAAAAAGTTTGACTTCTCTCTCTCTCTCTCTCTCTCTCTCTCTCTCTCTCTCTCTCTCTCTCTCTCTCTCTCTCTCTCTCTCGGGGGTTGCCAGCAAAAAAAAAAAAGAAAAAACCAAGATGGCGTACAAAGATGCTGTTGCTGGCGTACAACCATATCCAAGGAATAATTGCGGCTTCATAGTCCTTAATAATAAGTAAATAACAATAAGTTGTACACCACAATCAATCAAATATAATGATGATGACTAACTAATTGCTACTACTTGCTTGCTTAATTATTAGGGTCTTCTAGGGTCTGAGGCAATAGAAGCTATTCAAAACTTATTACCCCTTCACGTCAATGGCGACCTGTCGGCCCTTTGTACATGGCCTGACCAAATCCCGCATTGGCATAAATATCGGTGGACAAGCCCACTTCATTTCATTGACACACCCGATGATGAGTGCAGTTTCAATTATCAAAGTAAGCCAAATATTTTCTTCTTTTTGGTGATATAAGTATATTTGCAATTAATATTTTTTTTTATTAAAAAAAAAAATGTTTACATGGCATGGGGTTAGGGGACTGTCATGATCCGCATGGAGTGGAGGACGTGTGTTACATGTGTGTTGCAGTAAATATTTTCTGTCGGCAACCGGTGGAGGAAAGAGAGAGAGAGAGAGAGAGAAACATAAATGAGAGAAAGAGTCAGAAGTCAAATTTTTTTTGGGTTTAGAGATAGGTTTAGAAGGTAATAAATGAGGGTAATTAATTAAATTTTAATAAGAATATTTATAATAACTATAGTCTTTTTTTAACTGTTAGATTTATTTTAATCTAATTTTAAAAAAAATGTGTAACTCTTTAGAGTTACATAAAGTGTAACTTAAACCTATTTTATTTTTCAAATAGTGTGAGTTTGTTCAAGTTACTTGGATTGAAAAATTTTGTCAACCCAACCCAATCCGAACTTCAAAAAAATAAAACTAAAAGCTACTTCAATCCATGAACCTTCAAAAATCCAACACAATATGACGGGCGGGTTGAGTCAGATTTTGGAGGGTTAAATTCACACCCATAAATGTAAATAACAATTAAGTGGACCATGAACCGTTCTAATTAACCTTGCCTTACATAATGGATCATGGATATATCCTTTTTACGGTAGGAATATTATATTTTCATCTAGCAATTGGAGCTGTTTGTTGACTTCTAAATGAGCAGCTCGAAGAAATGTACTCTGAAAAGTACTTTAAAAATTCCAAAGATGAAAGTGAGTTGTGTCGACCTATGTATGCAGTCAATGTCATACTTCATCTTCTCAGCCTCTAAATCTTGTTTCTTCCATTACACATATTAGTCTTTCCATGCGAATCATACAAGAAAGTTGTCTATGTTATTTGGCTATTAGCTAGGTCAGGTGTGAGTCGCTATGTGTAACAATTGGAGCATCTGAAGCTGATATTGGATTGACAGTATAGTGTGTGTTTGGAACTAGTTTGAAAGCTAGTTTTTTTATTTTTTTAGATTTTGGTTGCGTTTGGATACCGGTTATTTTACTGAAAACTAAAAATTGAAAACAATAAAAATAATAATAAAAAGTTACTGTTCATGCTGAAAATACTGTTTATTTGCCTGTTTGCACAGTTCATGTCCCATGAATAGTACATGAACTGTGCAAGAGGCGCTGGTCAGTAAAAAAACAAAAAAACAAAAAACGCAACCGCAGGAAATTTCATCAGTATCCAAACGTTTTCTTTATGTATAACTTTTTAAAATCTCATTTTTTTTTCTTACTATTTTTCACTTTTTTTATATGCAAGTATATTTTAACACACTTTTAGCAAAACGTTTTTAGCAAAAGTAAAAAATTCTTCTTAAATCAAGTTCTAAACTTTTGGCTGAATAATCCTACTAGTCTCCATTAATGCGTTTAGTTTGGCTCTTTTGATGGAGTTTTATTAGCTTATTTATTTATATGCAACTTATAACTTCTTTTTTTTTTTTCAGAGATACGATTGTACTTTTATCCGCTTTCCAAGCAGGTTCACTAAATTATTTTTTTATTTCTGGTCCTTTTTGTTGTATTATCGGTTTGTGATATAATAGTTTTAAAGTAACGTTACATACACAAACTAATTTACAATATTTTTATAAACTACTGATGTGACTTTAGTATTATTTTAAATAATTATTGGTAAACATAAATGTGATGTTAGTGGTGGACCAATATTAGAACTAATAAGAATATGTCACATTAATAGTTTGTAAAAATGTTATAAAATAGTTTGTAACTGTAACATTATTCATAGTTTTAATCCTGATGCCTATTTCGACAGGTACAATATTTGCATTCCAGATAAATCATTTTCTGTTGAAAGTGATGGAACCCAAAAATCCCTATGTGCATGGAAGATGCTGATTGTGAACTTCAAACTACTGTAAAACCTGCTACTTTTGGAAAAAGTTTAGGACCACAAAATGGTAAATCAACTTTTTGCCACAACTGTAATGTGGTAGAGTGTGATTAGTGGAGAAAAAAATGGTAAATCTATGCGTAAATAATGGTTAACCCCTCACATTTTGCCACATCAGAGTTATGGTAAATTAAAAAAGTTGTAGAATAATTTGTGATCTTATAACTCCTTATTACTTTCATCTATTTTGTCAGCACCTTCAGTTCATAAGCATCTTTCCTAATTCATTAGCAATTTCCTTTTTGTCTTCCTTGTATTTGGTACGAATTATTGACAAATTATAAGAACTTGTTGCTATAATTTAGGAGTCGTTATTTAGGTAGGATGGTTCTGGCACTGACAGATCATATATTTGATGCTCATAATTCTGGGGAAGCTAGCAACTTGCCCAAAGAAAATGATGTCTAGGGGAGGTTTTGTCACCATCTAGTAAATCTTTGTTCTTGACTCCTTGCACCATGACCTCATTGATTGGGATTGGTCCAATATTCCTAATAGAGAAATAGACTAAAAGGGAGACTAATGGTTCTTTTGTTTGTTTTTTAATATATATACAAACAAATAGAATGGTAGAGTTGGAAGGGAATCAAAATCAAAATTAGCAGAAAATTGGAGAGTCATTGACTTATTTGCTATTTCATGCGTATAAGTTTGTTATTAGTCCAAGTTTTTCAATCTAATGCCAAATTTTTTTGATTATTGGATCACATTCACATTCAACAAATTAAATAGGCCAACCAAGGGAAGGTTGAAATTTTCTTGGACGACGACATCCATGACGTGGGGTATTGCTATACAGGCATTCAATCACTTGAGCAAATCCTTTGTATATTAGTCTACAATGCAAATGAAAATGATTAACAAAGATAGTCATCTTAGGCATATCTATAATTGTTGTACACCTTCATCTCAAATATTGGCCCACACAAAAAAAATTATATGAATATTCTTATGCATTCACCAAACTAAAGGCAATGATTGCTTATTTATTCTGAAATATGAACTATATTATAATCTGAAGGGATGTATCAAATGTTGCTAGGAAATGAAATTCTCTATTACATGGTACTGACTATTGATATGGGTCAATCACCTTCGAATATCCCAAAAATATATATAATGTTTCAATTTCTTTTTGATGTTGCATAAAATGTTACTAGGAAATGAAATCCTCTATTACATGGTACTGACTATTGATATGGGTCATCTTTGAATACCCAAAAAATATATATAAGGTTTTAATTTCTTTTTGATGTTGTATCAAATGTTATTAGGAAATGAAATTCTCTATTACATGGTACTGAGTACTGACTATTGATATGGGTCATCTTTGAATACCCCAAAAAATATATATAATGTTTCAATTTCTTTTTGATGGCTTGCTTTGGTTTATCTTGTTAAGATAATTAGGTTGTAATTCGTGGTTTCCATAGTAGTGGCCGGTGATACTTAAGTGAGTAAGTTGGTCATCTTAGCTTTTACATCATATCATATCTATTTATATTAAAGTAAAAGTTGAGAGAAAAGTTCAATAAAAAATAAAATTAGATTCTAATTACACAACAATTTTGCACCAATTGTCCCTCTAATTGTCCACTAATTTGATGCCAAGTATCTTTTACTTTTAAATTGAATTCATTTGTGCCAAGTGTCATTCTATCTCTAATTTCTTGCCAAATGTCTTTACATGTAGGAAAATGCTCAATTAAAAATGTATTATATTTTTATGTAAAACTTTTGAATGCATAATACTTCTAACTTATTTAATATTATTTTAATCCATCTAAATTTACTTCTAACCCATTATAATTAAATCTCATTTCAAATCCATTTAAAACTAATCTAGATTTTCATACAAAATATTATTTATTAGCTCAAATATAAATTTCAATGAAAAAGTATACCATATTTTAAAATTTGGTTAAAATATAATTTGAAAAAACACATGAAAAAAAATTATTTTATCAAAATAACAAAAATTAAGTTAATAAGTAATATTTTTCAATAAAAATTTTAGGGTTAAGAACCCAAATCATGTATTGGGCCTTGAGCCTTGACCGAGAACGTGAGCAATCCGAGGACAAGTGAATGGTAATGAATGGTTCAAACACAGGACTCAATGAGCAAAATACAGATAGGAGGTCCGAGGAGGAATATCTCCTTGGATATGATAAGTACGTCTCAAATACGTTTTCCAACAATCACGATGACCTTCTAGGAAGCTCCAATGATAAAGATGTGTATTATGAACGTCCAAGAACGATGGGACCTCAGAAATATCTTAGAGAAAGTTGCTACCACGTATTGAATGCACTGCAGCTACTTTCCTGACTGCATTTATGTTGAAGAGACCCCTGAACAATGTTGTCTTGACTACCACAACTCACAGAAAACCAAAGAGGGTGTCTAATGAAACAAGCACTCAAGTGAAGGCTCAAATGATCAACAAGTGTAGGGTCAAGATGGTCCAAGGAAAGCTATATAATGTAAAAGACCCTCTGTGAGGTAGGGATTGGAAAAAATAGAAAGAGAACACTATAGCAATCTAAATTGTACTTAGACCCAATTGTAATCAATTTATAAAAGTGAAACCTCCTCGGACTATAAATCCATTAATATCAAAATCTCTTATTTGTGTTTGATTGTCATTTAATCTAGTACTAACCGTTGTCCAACTCGCTAAGGCCTAGTTTTTTTATCCACTCTCTACAAATTCATTTTACTGGGCTCACTGAGCCAGGATCATACATCTTGGGCTTAGGCTGCGAAACAGGTCCTTACAAAAATAATTAAAACATTAGAAAAAGAACATTAAATATTCTACCAAATAATATCCTAAAGAGTTTTTTTTTAAGTGTTGACAAAAATATACAAATTAATACGATTTAGATCCTGATTGTACTACCGCTATAATATATATTATATATGATTCTTTTTATCACGATTCCTTTTTAGGTTTGAGATGCTTCTTCTTTTTTAGTTTTTAGGTAGGCATTGCACCAAACCATACAAACCGTAAAAACTGTACCAAAACCGCCCGTAAAATAGCATAATCACACCACCTCGCAAGTAATAGTGCACTTCACCGCATTGTATCGCATGGTGCAGTGTGGTTTGCAGTTTTATAATAAGAAAATTGCACAAACCACACCGCACCCTCTCTATATATTAATATATTTATTTATTTTTAATATTAAATATATTATTAATAGTTTAATAACTCTAGTTTTTAAAAAATAAAAAAAAGTTTGATAACTTTGGCAAGTGTTGACTAGGAAAGCTAGCCCAAAATAAAGAAAAAACTAGTTAAATAATTTAAAACTTGACCCAAAATAAATGGAAAAATAAGTTTTGGGCTGGATAGGAAAAGCTCAAAGTTTGAAAAATATACTGACTTTAAATCGTTCAAACCGCATCTTTTACACTGCACTGCATGTGACCACAAAAATGAAGTGTGGTGCGGTTATGATTTTGGCTAAATTCCAAACCGTACCACATCGCACATGTGACCACAAAAATAAGGTGCAGTGTAGTTATGGTTTTGGCTAAACCACACCACAAAGTGCAGTGCTAAAAAAAGGCCCAAAATCGCACTGCACAGCACCGCAAACACTCCTAATTGTCATATGTGATGTTGTTCTCTTAAACTTGGAATTTTTTTTTACGTGTGTGTGTGTGTGTGTGTGTGTGTGTGTGTGTGTGTGTGTGTGTGTGTCTCTCTCTCTCTCTCTCTCTCTCTCTCTCTCTCTCTCTCTCTCTCTCTATATATATATATATATATATATATATATTGTTACCCAATAACTTGTTATTGAATTCATTTTGAAAATTCTACCATTGGATTGCATATTCTATATGTTCTTAACATACATACCAACTTTCATGTCAATTAGATATTATCTACTATTCGATTCATAAACTTATTTTTTATGCATTATTTTAAACTACAAAAACTCGAATTTAAACAATTAATTGATAACATGATTATTAATCTTTGATCACCTTAAAATTTTGTATGCATTATATATATATGGTTTGAGTTCAAGTTACACCTTGTGTAATTTTAAGCAATGTTACACCACACAATATTTTTTAATTGGATATGAATTTTGACAAATCCACTATTAGATTATGTGAGACCCAAATAATTTATGGGCCAGGCCCATTTACCCGTGGGGAGTCCAAAGGCCCAAGCCGAGGAGGGATATGGTCCAAGCTCAATAATATAAAACACAAGATGGCCTTGGGGTACAGCCGAGGACAGTTCAGTCCTCGGCAGACCCAAAGTCCCACCGGAAAGAGGGGCAAAAACGGTATAGGACTAAGCTTGAAAGAAAATCTAAAATATTCAGGGAAAGCTGTCCTTACTGCCATTCAATACTCTGCACCTGACAGAGCCGTATTCTTCAGCTTTTACAACCACCCCCAACGACTTTGGGTATAGACTGATGGGACAAGTATCAACCTTGGAAAGATTGATCCTATACGTGGACGAAGGACAGTGAATGCAGGCCAGTATAAAAGGAAAAAGGAGTAATCTAGAACAGGGGCTGGGAAAAATGGCCAAAAACCAGAGCCTCCCAGCACGCCTCCAGGAGAAAGACTCCTAAGGCGAAGACGACCTAACCATGTATGCATATCACGTAAAACCCACCGTCTAGCGACCAAGACCTAACCTTTCAAACCCACGCTCTACAAATGATATTGTTTGGGCCTTTTTACGTGCGAACCCAACACTGTTACAGTCCGCCACGAATCGTGTCCTTACAATTGGCGCCGTCTGTGGGGAAGGCTTGTGTGTTGGCATAGGCGGTAAGTCGAGAGAGTTCCTTTGTCATTTCTAACATCTGGTTATAGAGTTTTAGTGTAAAGTTCCGCTAGGGGCTACGCTTCTTGACTAGGGGCTACGCCAGGTGGCGTTAATCGCATGGATAACTCTAGGGGCTTGGCCGAGGAGCTAACTCCCCTAAAGCCAAGGTCCCACGCAAAGAGAAAACTGGGTTTTGGACAGAACCAAGGCATTGCATGATCCTCAGACTCAAGCCTATGGGGAAACCAACTACTTGGATGAGAAAACTGAGTTTTGGACAGAACCAAGGCATTGCATGGTCCTCGGACTCAAGCCTATGGGGAACCCAACTACTTGGATGAGAAAACTGAGTTTTGAACAGAACCAAGGCATTGCATGGTCCTCGGACTCAAGCCTATGGGGAAACCAACTACTTGGATGAGAAAACTGAGTTTTGGACAGAACCAAGGCTTTGCATGGTCCTCGGACTCAAGCCTATGGGGAAACCAACTACTTAAATGAGAAAAAGATTGAGTTTTGTAAGGTTGTCTACTTAATAATAATTCTAAGTTACTCAATCCTCGGCTCAAATATTGTAAAAGGTTAGTGCCAATAGGAGTGTTAAGAAGATGGTGAAACACCCCACTATTCAGTGGCATAGGGGGGCAGTTCATTTTGCGGGTGATATGTTCTCGGATGGTTACTTCCTACACTGCATCGAGCATTGAGCTATCATCTCGGCTAGTTTTGGGGTAAGTATCGTTTTTCACAGGTCGGCATTGTTGTGCCAAACAACTCTATTAAAGTTGTGGTGGTATCTTTTTCTTAGCAAGCATTTTGGCCCTAGGTGTCATTGATTCAAATGCTATATTATTGTGCCGAACAGCACTTGCAAATTCATAATAGCGCCTTTCTCTTTGATAAAGGATTAGGGCCCCAAGTATTGAACTCTAAGGTCGGCGGTATTGCGCCAGGCCGACTCAGTAAGCTCATCATAATGTTCTTTCTTTTCCTGCCTAATGGGAGTTTCACCCCTAAGTATCACTTGTTCAATTCATTATTATTAAGCCGGATTGTTTTTATAAACACAGAGCGAGATCTTTTTATTAACTGGGACTTTGGTCCTAGACGTCAACCACGATTTAAAAATGAAAAGAATTCACAAGATTGTATGTCTATGCATTGCGCTATCATTTCAAAAATATAGAGAAAGAACATGTGAAGTAAGGTGATAACAATTTTTATTAATATAAAGATGTATTACAACGTACAAAGAAGGGCTTAGACAAGCCTATACAAAAAGTAGACTGCCAAAACAATTAAAAAAAAAAAAGCAATACATTAAGTAAACAGTCAGATCTCTTTTTAAACTCGTCTCCGAAATCCTTCCAAACTCTGCCTCAGTAGCGCCCATATCGAGAGAAGGGCCTTCTTCGGAAGAAGATGGAGGAGATGAATGAAGGAAGAAGATGGAGGAGATGAATGAAAAGAAGGAGGAGAAGAAGAGGGAAGAGATGAAAAGAAAGAAAAATGAGCAAAAGAGGGAGAAGGAAAAGCACCAGGATGGATCTTGTGGTGGAAAGAAGAAGAAAAAGAGGTAAAAGGAGGTACCAGTGAACGAAGAGAGAAAGAAGCAGGGGCACTTGGCCTCTGCCTCAGTCCTGACTCCTAACACACTGGTGCCATGTTAGGTATGCTCATGAGAGAGCGGTTGGTACTGATGATGAGTGTCCTCGACTCAGTCACGCCGAAAGTTTGATGTGACGAGTCCCTGCTTCGGATTTTGGCTGAAAGGAAGGTGAGATAGATTTTGAGTCTTCACCATCCCTGCCCTGACCGAGCCATTACGAGCTTTATTGGAATGTGGTGTTTACGGGGGGGGGTATGGTTCCTTCATTACTCGTTGTTATGGTGAACGTATTATGATTTAGTGTATAACTAGTGGGTAAAGTAAACGCTAAGGGAGGCTAAGGATTTCAAATCTCAGAAGGGTAAAAAGGATCTCTGTACGGAAGGTATTAAATTTGTCCAGGTTTCCAGAAGAACCTGTAAACAAAGATGTATCCGTTCCACTTCCCCACCTCTTCAAAAAAACCGTCGAATTTAAATAGTCTCGTAAATAGAAGTCATTAAAAACGCGTTTTGGATAACCAAACGGCGAAAACACGTCAGGAATAAGATCAAAAGAATGTCTCGTAGTTCGGTACATTTCCTGGGCAGATGGAGAACCGCCAGCATTAGTAAAAGGTCAAATTAAATGAGCCATAATAAAGGCTCGGTATTACCAAAACCCCCCTTTCCAACCAGGAGGTTGGACAGCAGGGTTTTGAGGGGCTATTGTGGGGCCCAAATAATTTATGGGCCAGGCCCATTTACCCGTGGGGAGTCCAAAGGCCCAAGCCGAGGAGGGATATGGTCCAAGCTCGATAATATAAAACACAAGATGGCCTTGGGGTACAGCCGAGGACAGTTCAGTTCTCGGCAGACCCAAAGTCCCACCGGAAAAAGGAGCAAAAACGGTATAGGACTAAGCTTGAAAGAAAATCTAAAATATCCAAGGAAAGCTGTCCTTACTGCCATTCAATACTCTGCACCTGACAGAGCTGTATTCTTCAGCTTTTACAACCACTCCCAACGACTTTGGGTATGGGCTGATGGGACAAGTATCAGCCTTGGAAAGGTTGACCCTATACGTGGACGAAGGACAGTGAACGCAGGCCAGTATAAAAGGAAAAATGAGTAATCTAGAACAAGGGCTGGGAAAAATGGCCAAAAACCAGAACCTCCCAACCCGCCTCCAGGAGAAAGACTCCTAAGGCGAAGACGACCTAACCATGTATGCATATCACGTAAAACCCACCGTCTAGCGACCAAGACCTAACCTTTCAAACCCACGCTCTACAAATGATATTGTTTGGGCCTTTTTACGTACGAACCCAACACTGTTACGGTCCGCCACGAATCGTGTCCTTACAGATTACATTATCTTTCTATATTCTCCATACTTGCAAAATTTCAAGGTGATCAAAGATTAATAGTCATGTCATCAATCAATTGTTTAAATTTAAATTTTTGTAATTTAAAATAATGCATAAAAAAAGGTTTATGAATCGAATGGTAAACAACATCCAATTGACATGAAAATTGGCATGCATGTTAAGAACATATAGAACATGTGATTCAATGATAAGATTTTCAAAATATGAAATTTATAACAAGTTATTGGGTGGTGTATTATAACTCTAAGCAATATTACACAACTCAATAACTTATCATCTTCCTAAATTTTTTTTCTTTATGAATATTATAAACTCTAATTAGTATATAAAAATGTCTAGTTTTCTATAGATATGTGCGAAAAATAATTCAGCATCTCTCATTAAATTTATGCTTGATGATGATTTTTTATAAAATAAAAATCATAAAATCATCCATTATCATATGCTAAGGAAGTTTTCATCAATTTTAATTTAATATTTTTAAATTTCCCATATTCAAAATACTAACAAACAAAATCACCTGCATTTTAAGATAAGTTTTAAAAATCTCTCTTATTCTTCTAGCCATATTATGTGCAACATTATATCTGTTCCATTTAATTATTCCTTTTAAGTACTACAACGAATTTTGAAGTTTGAACTCGTTTAATTTAGAAGTCTCAATCAAATGTAGACAAATAATTGAAAATTTTATATATATATATATATATATATATATATATATATTACAATTCTTTATGTTACAGATCCATAGCTTGAACTCATTACTCGTACTGGTTTCAAACGATGCACTAGTACATAGTTTGAAACCAGTTCTTTTTTATTTAAAAAAAAGTAGACAATGTTTGTTTTTTAAAAAAATTAAAAATGGAGACCAACTAGGCCAGTTTGTAGTGTCAAAGCTCAAAATTTTAAAAGATTTAAAATATATATATATATATATATATATATATAAAATAAGAAAATACTCAAAATTATGGGGAACTAAGCTGATCCATAATGAGGCATATCATGCTTCAATTTATTATTTTACCTCTCACAATGTATGAATCCCAAACATGGTGTGAAAGAGAGTGCATATAATGTGTGCATGAGATAATTGTGCAAGAGGTCTTTTTTTTTTTTTTTTTTCCCTATTTTTGATAGATAATCATATGCAAGAAATACGTGTAAACGGAAGTTCTCATCAATACATACATAAAAGAATGAAAAGACCTTGTTATCTTCCTAAACTCAATTAAATTTTTTTTTTTTATGAATATCCTAAACTCTGATTAGTATATAAAAATGTCTAGTTTTCTATGATATGTGCAAAAAAATCCAAATAAATAAATATCTCCCATTAAAGTTATGCTCGATGATGATTTTTTATAAAATAAAATTCTTCCATCATCATGTGCAAATTAAGTTTTCATCAATTTTAATTTAATTTTTTAAAATTTCCCAATTTTAAAATTCTAACAAACAAAATCACCATTATTTAAAGTTAGTGTTTTAAAAAATCTCCCTTCTACTTCTATTGGTATTATATAACATTATATCTCTCATATTTAATTATTCCTTTAGGCTCTGTTTGGGAGTTCATAAACAAATGGAATGGAATGATCATAAGGGAATGGGAAAAAAATGGAATGGAATGAAATGTATTTAAGTAAAGGAAATGAATAGAATTAAAGGGCATAGAATTAAGTAACCTTGATTAGATGTCTTAAAATAAATGAATGGAAAGGAATGAAAATGAATGGAATGTAAATAATCTTGTTTGGGAGTAATATGGAGGGAATGGAATGGAATCATTTTATAACAATATTACTATTAGACCCCCTATTTTAAAATAAAGAGTTGAATATATAGAGGTATTTTGGGAGTTTTAGTAAAAAAATCATTAAATATAATTTCATTCCCTCTCATTCCTCCCAATTTCGAGGGGAATGAAAATTTGAGATTTTAAGGGAATAGAAAGGAATGAGTGTTCCCCCTACCCATTTCATTCCCTTCCACTTAAACTCCTAAACAAGGGAATGAGTTTTTCATTCCCTCCATTAAAACTCCCAAACAAGGGAAGGGAAGAATATTATAAAATTATTCTTTTCATTCCTTTCCATTCCATTCTATTCCCTCCTCCCAAACGAAGCCTTAAACACTACAAAGAATTTAGCAGTTTCAGTCTCAATCAAAGGTTGACAAACAATTAAAAAAGAACTATATATATATATATATATAATAAAATTTATTATGTTACACATCCATAAATGAACTCATTGCTCATAAACAAATAGACAAGAAGCATATCATTCAGAACCAATTTCTCTTTCCTTAGATTTTAATTCGTAAAAATATATATATATATATATATATAGTTTTTTTTTTTTTTTTTTTTTTTTTTTTTTTTTAAGGGATGCCAGTTCATAGGGTAAAAGCTCAAAACTTTTAAAAAATATATATATAATAAAAAATTTATTCAAAATTATGGGGAACACCCCATCTTAAGATGAGTTATCTCATTTTTTAGGATTTATCATCTAACCTCTCATAACGTATGCAACCTACATACGGTGTGAAAAATGATGTATCTAATGTATGCGTGAGATATTTATGCCCATATGCCAAATTTGTCTTTTTATTTTTTCTTTCTTTGATAGGTAACGATGTGCCATAGAGTTTTGTAATCATCTAAAGTAAGTGATGCCATTGACTATTGTCTCCTAGTGAAGACATGATTTGCCTTCTGAAGCTTTTCTAACCTTTCTTACCTTTTTAACCCTTCAACAATCTTTGACCTCTCATAACATATGCATCCCATGCACAGTGTAAAAAATGGTGCATATAATGTATGCTTGAGATAATTATGCATGATATGCCATAGAGGTCTTTTTCTTTTTCTTTTTGTGATTAGTCAATATATGCCATAGAGTTTGTAATCATCTAAACTAAGTGATACTACTATCTCCTATTGAAAACATGATTTGCCTTCTAATGCTTTTGTAACCTTTCTTAAGGTCCCTTTCTTATCGTTTTAACCCATCAACAACCTCTGACCTCTTATAACGTATGCAACCCGCATGCGGTGTGAAAAATGGTGTATATACTGTATGCGTGAGACATCTATGCACCATATGCCAAATAGGTCTTTTTCTTTTTCTTTTTTTGATAGGTAATGATGTGTCATAGAGTTTTGTAATCATCTAAAGTAAGTGACGCCCTAGTGAAGACATGATGTATGCTTGAGATATATAATTATGCACGATATGCGATAGAGGTCTTTTTCTTTTTCTTTTTGTGACAGGTCACCATATGTCATAGAGTTTTGTAATTATCTAAAGTAAGTGACACTACTATCTCCTAGTGAAGACGTTATTTTCCTTCTAATACTTTTCTAACATTTCTTAAGGTTCGTTTCTTACCATTTTAACCTGTCAACAACCTCTAACCTCTCATAATATTTGCAGCCCACACGTGATGTGAGAAAGGTTGTATATAATGTATGCATGAGATAATTATGCACGATACGCCATAGAGGCCTTTTTCTTCTTTTCTTTTTTTTGATAGGTAACAATATGCCATGCATAGAGTTGTAATCATCTAAAGGAAGTGACACTATTGTTTCCTAGTGAAGGCATGATTTTCCTTCTAATATTTTTCTGACCTTTCTTCTTCCTTTCTTACCTTTTTAACCCTTATATGTTGATTAATGAGCTCACTCAGTTGTATTGGACAAAGTACAAAGTTCTGGTGGTTGTGGATCAAATACCACCTGGGTTTAACCCTACTTTTCTAATTGAACTGGCCCGATTGCGTGGATTTTGTTGACACCCCCATATTTGTTGTCAATTAAATCAAGCATCTGAGTTTTTTAATAGATAATGTGTGACTTGAAAAATACAGTTGGATGAGTAATGCAGCTGATTTACCCCTTTAATGTTTATCAATTTCTTATTACAAAATTTTAAGGACCTAAAATGTTGGGAAATAGAAATGTTAGCACAAGAACGAGAAAGAATTGGATCTTTTGATAATTAGGTAAAAATCAGAAGCAACACTGGTTGTTTCCTTTCGTACTTCTTATTAATTAACACCAACTCCCAAGTTAACTATGTCGTCTTGCTAGTTTAGTTATTTATTAAGGTTCCAAATACCAAATGAATCCATGGTAGGAATTTTATAGCACTTCCATGTTTTTGGTGAAGGCATCTATTTCTTTAAACAAAGAGATGAGAAAGAGTTACCCTCAAGGACAAAAGTGGCCAGCTCTTAAGGGGTCAAGGAATCCTTTAAAACTTTTATTTTCATAGACTCTTTTGGCTTACATAAAAATAAAAATAAAAAACCCAATAAGAGATGACTTTGGCTGCAAAAAAATTTGAAAAACAGAAGGCATAAAAGCAATTTTGTCAACAAGTTTGCCCCACGTCTGGTTCTTTCCTGTGATGTTTCTCAAAGACCTGACCTTTTCCATTGTCTCAACAAGAGAGCTGGCCAATTTATAATTACAACCTTCCATGTTATTTTAGTGATCAACTCAAAATGCTTTCCATCCAATCATTTATCTCCCCCCATGAACAACATCCTCCTCTTTTTAAATGTCTGAATGACCTGGCAGCATCTTTGCCTGGACTATAAGCTCCTTTTTAAGCAACACTTTTATTGCTGACTCGCAAAGGTTCGAGGGTGTTCCTAACTTTTTTTTTCTTGGTAAGTAAAGCTTGTAAAATGGGGAGGCAACCTTGTTGTGATAAGGTTGGATTGAAGAGAGGTCCATGGACAATTGAAGAAGATCACAAGCTCATGAACTTCATCCTCAACAATGGTATCCATTGCTGGCGAATGGTTCCGAAGCTTGCAGGTATCCTTGGAATTATGACACCTCTCTTATAGTCTTCCCTCTCCTCTCACTCTCAAACCTTTAGTTTATTTGTGTTTATTGTTTTATTAACACAATGCAATATGTACGGTAATGAAGGTTTACTCAGATGTGGGAAAAGTTGCAGATTAAGATGGATTAATTATCTAAGGCCTGATCTTAAGAGAGGTGGTTTTACAGAAACGGAAGAGAACCAAATAATTCAACTCCATTCACGTCTTGGTAACAGGTATAACATGCCTTTCTTTTTTTGCTTTCGTTCAAAACAAGATTGCCAGATATATAGTAGCGTTGTTAAGGCTAAAATGTGATGGTCAAATATCAATTTGAAAGCGATGTTATAGGATGCTGAGTTGCTATAAGCTGGTTAATTCTTCTCCTAACACAATCAACAACTTTTGCAGGTGGTCTAAGATTGCTGCACACTTTCCTGGACGCACAGACAATGAAATCAAGAACCACTGGAATACGCGAATTAAGAAGAGGTTAAAGCTCCTTGGCTTAGACCCTGTGACACACAAGCCTCTTGAGCAAAATGAAAATAGTGGTGATGATAAAGATGAGATAACATTAGAGTCAAATTCATCAAAGGGACAAGAGGAAAGACAGCCGGAGGTTAAGTCCATAGACGAGGACAATGATGCCAAGCAAGATTTTGTATCAACAGAGGAGATAAGCAATGAGGTTGAATTAACCTTGGATGAAACAAATGATCTTTTAAACAATTATGATATCTGGTGTGGAAGTTTGGATTTGGGATCATGGATGAACCAAGAAACCAACACCAATACATCCTACAGTTCTACTTCATTTTCTCTGGAAAACTCAAGTAACCCTTCCATGGGTGAATCCCCCTCTCTACAATGGGTTGAAAGTGTGGATTCCATGCTTTCATGGGATGGCTTTAATCATCTGGAACAAGACCTTTTTTTCTTGGAAAATAGCCAATGAACATACTCTCATCTGTCTCCCAAGTTTCTTTGGTTTCTTTTTGAATGAAAAGTGTCTTTTAGTTTAATTAACACTGGAGCAATAAATTTGTTTAAAAAGTTGGTGTGAAAACGATTGTGATTGACAAGAAACTCCCTAGTCCTTCCCATTTCTTCCTTGGCCTTCTTGTTGTGTTCAATACTTGGAACTAATTATAATTTATTATGATGGTGTCATTTTCATCCATATTTGATCATTGTAATTTCTTGCTTTAACTGTTGGGATTGGTCAGCTCGTCTACACCAAAACCAGTGGGGCTTAAAGCCCTGATCAATGACCCCTCGTGTTGATGGAGTAGCTCTTTTTTTGTTTCCTTTGTAATTGTAAAATTTTCCCCTGGTCTCATACATCATTATGAAGTGTCCAAGGTTACTTCTTGATATTCTTCATATGTGCAGTCCTTTTATTCTCCTTTTAAATATGACATCATAATAAGGACAGCCAAAGGAAACCATAAATTGCTAGATGACCATGAGTGTCTGCCAAGCTCAAGCTTCTTTTAATCATTCTAGGATATATTATTTAAGCTTTCTGATTTTTATTGAGCTTTGTGTTGGGACTGATTGCAATAAAATATATGGAACTGTTAAAGCTTTTTTGAAATTTTATATTCATTTGGACCAGGGTTATTGGAGGTAGGTCGTGCTAAGCACTGAAAATGAAGTGGAACCTTATTAGCACTTGTTTATTTAGTGCATGCACCTGTAGATAAATATATAGGGCAAAGAATCCGACATGGAATCCCATATATGATCTCCTCCTACCAAATTTTGTGTCTCATTCCGGAACTACCGAAGGCATGGTCTCCTAAAACCAATCTTTGAGACTAAACTAGGGCCAGTTCATTGATTTTGTGGTTGAGATGGCCATTAAGCCCAACTCATTAGAAAATGGTTCAAGAAATTAAGTAAATAGGGTTATTTGTAGCTTAAACTATACCTTAAAATAAATAAATAAAGGTCGTAATCAATGCACAAAACTCTCACTTTTACAGAGTCTGTAGAAAGTTACGGTAAACAGTCTTATCCTAATTTACTTGTCTCTAATTTATTGGAAAGACTGATTTCTAGAGTTAAACCGTGGTTTATCGTTTTTTTTAGTAAAAGATATTTGCCATCACGTCAAGTCTTGACCTCTATAAAGTCATTAATTTGTAATGTCCAGCCTAATGCAATATTGATTTGCATTATGCATCTCAACATTCAAAATAGTGTAAAATTAGAAAAGTGGGATGGGATGGCCATTACAAATTAACATATACTATGTTAAGTTTGACAAATTAGTGCATCCTACTATGTGACTTGCACGTTAATTTGATAATCTTGACACTAATTTGAACGTTGAAAGACTTCATAAATTAAAGTATTGAATGAAAAAATTTATAGTTTAGAATAGATATTACAAAAGACTTCATAATTTAAGGCAAAAAACTGAAATTGATTCAAATAAATAAATAACTAAAGAGAAGGGGCAAGCAATCAAAAACAGGTTAAATTCCAGCATGTTCGATGGACTGTCCTCCACATTAGCTGAGAAAATCGCACCCCAACTAATAAACACCAACTTGGTGATTAGAGTAATTTTTATTAGATGGTCCAAGCAGGTGCATTGCGTCATCGCACTCCTCACTATCGTTAATATCAAAACCATCATCATCATTGCTTAGTAGTATTAAATTCATAAGAATAATTGTGTATACTTTGAGGTCATTTAATATAAGAGAAATTGATGTTAAATAATTAATGCTCATTAGTCATTATTTTCAAATATATCATCATTATTGCTTAGTAGTATAAAATTCATAAAGATACTTAGCAATATTAAAATTCATAAGGATAATGATAGATACCTGGAGGTCGTTTTATATTATTTGATGTTAACTAATGCTCATTACTTTCAAGCAAGTTGTGTCCTATTTTGTCCATTGCTATTTCAGTATTAGTTTGATAGAATGCATAAACTAGAAAGATAATGACTGAGAATATGAAGTTAGTTATGATGAGAGAGGATCAAGGTTATAGGTGGGAGGAAAAAACAAGACTTATTTATGGTCATCTTTTATGTTATCTTCCTTTACTAAAATGATGCCTCCCCGAAAGAAAGTTATCTTAAAAGACATGAGACCTCATATATTAGGTGGCGGAAAAAAAAGACTTATTTATGGAGTCATCTTTTATGTCTAAGTTATGTTTTCGTTTACTAAAATGATGCCTCCCCTAAAAAAGAGTGATCTTAAATTACACTCATAAGATCTCTTTCTCAAAGTATGCGTGGGTCCCTTACTCGAGAAATTGGTCTCATCAAACAGTCTCATAAGATAACCTCTCGTTCTTCTCCAAAAATAAATAAATAAATAAGATAACCTCTCGTGTATCTCCTCCCCTAGGGCAGGAATTTGAAGCACCTAGACGGAAAAGCAAATTTTGATGCAGAAGTTACCCACTTCTGCCGAAGATCATCCAGGGTCCATGACAAAACTGAAAAACGTTGGAACCCAAAAAAGATGGCCATACTTGTGCCAAGTGATGATTCTTTGTCATAACTAGAGGCCTCAGACCAAGACAATGAATGTGTTGGTGGCATCCCTCCAGCATCTTTACAGAAAATGGGAGAGGATCATCCTCAGTCAATGATTCTTCCTGTTATACATTTCTACCCTTGTTAAAAACAAAAAGCATAAGCTTTCTGAGATTGTGCAAGGCTAATAGCAGAAAAATTCCAAGCCATGGCAACCCTTTTTACCAATAGGTAGCAGGAAAGTAGCTCTTATAAAGTGAATTTAGCTATTTAAAATGCATTCACGCATATCCTTCTAAGCAGAAGTAACACAAACAGCTTTATACAAGGAGGGGATCAAAGAAATCTTTATCAAGTTAATCAAATTACCCGACAGTTGCATTGTTACAAATCTTGCTTCTCTACATGCAGACTACTCAAAATTCAAAAATGCAGATAATGTAACTAGAAATATCAATTGATTTTTAAATTGTAACGATACAATACATCTCCTCTCACTCTCTCTCTCTCTCACAGAAACCAATAGAAAAAGAATCAGGTATCATGGTTAATGGAAAAATTACCAACTACGAGGGCTTTTTCTTTTGCACACTTTTTGAGATGCGCTTCAGCTGTACCGTTTTCCCTTTCATTCCCCTGCAAAGTTAAATAACAAACATTGTGAATCCATTTGAAAAGCTGCCATAAATAGGGAAACAAAGAAAATAGAGAGTAAATACCTCCGGTGCATATAAATGAAGATGTAGAAAAGCAGCAACAGCATCAAAGTCAAAATGGAAACAATAAGGTAGAACACATTTCTAGTCTTCTGCACATATGAAGCAGCATGGATATAAATAAATAAGAAAGAACCAACAAAACTTCCCAAGTTTTAAATTTAAGGATAGCTTATATACAGTTTAGCTGGAATCAGCCTCCTAAAAAATAAAAAAGGGGTAAGGGCGTAAGGCTGCTAAACAATCACCTCCCAAACTCCGCAAAAGTGGGAACAATGTGCATTGGGTACAACCTTTTTTTCTATACACAGTTTAGGTTTATCAAATGTAAAAAATGTGTAGGATTCCAAATGTAGCATGAGCATGCTTGAAGCTAACTGCAGTCTGATTGTAAGGGGTGTGTATCACAGAGAGCTCCCTTTAGGTAGATGAATTAATCTGATTTACTTCAATCATCTGGTTTTGATTTTTTTTTTTTTTTTTTTTTTTTTTTTTTTTTTTTTGCCAGAGTTTCCTAAAATCTAAAATCCGTAGTGGCAGAGGAGTGTAGAAAAAAAGAACGATATCCATTTTCCTTCTATCAGACTTTAAAGATCAATTACAAAATGTAGAGCTATATGGTTTGGTACTTGTTTGCATGCTTGGAAAGTATAATTGATCATAAAACAAAGCACATGTGATGGTGAACTTTACCCTGTGCCCCCTAGAGAAGGGTTTCTGACCACCTTTACAAGTGTGGGCATCACAGAATTGCCGTAGGAAGAATTCTGTCATAATTGGATAACATCAAAATGCAATATCACTATCTGGTAGGACTATATATGAGATCATAAAGTTGCTATTATGACAAAGTCACAATTACCATGAAGGCGGCTTGCTGAAGGACCCTCATTGACTGGAAAACAACTGTCAGCTAGGCTCTGCACAGAATAGTTAAAATATGAATACAAGGAATGCTAGAATCAACAATTTATAAGATATCAATCATAGGCCACCTCACACAGATGTTGATTCCTTGAAGCAGCAGCAGGATTGCACTTAGTTTTGCGAGGAGTGGAGTCCATCACAAGGTCACAATGCAATGCACCACATACATCTGCCAAGCACCTGCTGTGACTCTGGATTCAGCACAAGTATCCCATGGTTCAATTACCAATGTACCATTTAAACTTAAGACAATGGAAGGACTATGTTTGCCAAAGTCCCGGAAGAATTTTGATTACCAAGCAAATAAGAAGAAATGCAATCTAAACGTGAAACCATGAACCAAAGATGTGGGATATTAAATCAAATAGACAGGCCAAAGACATCAACAGAAGAGAGAATGGTAGGTGAAAAAAGATGCAGCTCCATAGAAGTGTTTAGTTATTAAGACATTAAAAATGAGATGACAATGATTGTAAAGTGAAATTTGAGGCACAAACAAAAATGAAGAATTATCAAGATAACCCAAAAGTACTAGGTTAAAATAAAACAGATATAAACTTTGGCCAATGAAAATTGGAGTCTCTATATTTTGTGTGTCATACTTGTGATGATGGTAGTATAGTCTGTTCATAAAAAATACCCTGCATTTATTATGTTTTCTTTGTCATGCAATTGTCTAAAATAGATCACTGATCTAATAGTTGTCTTGTTTAAGGAATGTCAATGAATATAGGCCTTTTAGAGAGAACATTCAAAATGACTTTTAGGTTAAAAGCTTTGCATAGGCATGCAAGTTAATCTCTCTTTCTTTTTTTGGTTTTCTTTGGGTCCTAGGGATCACTTTTATGAATAGTCTTCTACAATCAAAATCATATATACACCTCCTGCTACAAAAATTTAAGTAAAATTCACCTGTAGGACGCTACAAGGCTTATAATGTGTACCAGAAATTCCTGCTTTTTGCGGTTTGCATTTCACTGGATTGTCCAACAAATGAATTAAAAAAACATAGATCAAGTCCCCTTATCACAACCACTCCTACGTCATGTAAATGTTTTAAAATGAGGTACCCATGTCAAGCACACCATGTTATACAGAAACTTCATATTACCTTGAGATGATTGATTGGAAAAATCTAAAACATCACAAAATCGGCCATGTTCCTCATCCTAAATTCCATGGATTGACAAATCCAACACCTCCACAAATTCATCTAATACATACTGTAGGTTATGCCATAGAAGAGTATGAGAGGTATCATTTCTCTTACCAGAGAGACCAAGTATAACTAACATCATCATCAGAATCACTATGAATAATCTCAACTACTAGGGTCAGTATTACAATTCCTAAGCCTCTTAATCTTATTTTTCCAATGCAAGAAAATGAAGACCCCCAAAATAACCAAATGGGACATTACCTGTATGATTTGTAATTTACAACCCAACTAAACAAAAAATAGATCAATTACCATCAATTCTAGGAAAAATAGCTCCACATACATACCACATTCAGCAAATCATAATGTCTATTGTCAAAATGCTGATCGAGGTGTTTCTCTTCATAAAACCTTTTTCTACAGTATCCACATTTCCATTCATTTACATCTACACGGATCTTGTGTTGTTCCTGATCTCTGTAAAGGTCATTGTCTGAGTGAAGCCTACACCTTCTTGACATTTGATATTGTTCTTTCTCCACAAAGGGCATTAGATACTGCACCCATCACAAGATAATGTTATCAAATTATGTACCACGGATACTGTCTTTTAGAAATTTTAATCAGAATCTTCTGATACCTCCTCAATTATCTTCTGTGCAGCCCTACTCCTTTCTCTTGAACAATGTACCTCATGAGCAGCATTCCCCTGCTCCAGCTTTAGAGTTCTGAACATCAAACTTAAATATTACTTATAAACATTGACAAATTGACCAAGGCAGATAACATATGCCACCAAAACACAATCATTTAATACTTTTTTGCAGTTATAAAATTTAGGGTGTTATTAATGCCACATTTTTCAAGTGGCATTCACAATTTAGGTTCCCCTTAATTAAAGAACCTGTGTCAGGAAAATAGGTAACACTAAGACAGAGACACCAAAAATTGCTAGCCTAATCCAATTTTTCAAATCCAACAATCTAAACCACTAACCTTGCAGTTTCAGATTCTTTATAACCCTGGGGAAGCAAACAATAATGGACGGCGTCAGTAATATTGCAGTATAAAAGGCACATTCATTACACCAAGAAAAATGATAATGTTGTTCTAAAATATTGCAGAAGAGGTTCAAGAAAGAACCAAAAAATAAAAAAAAAGGCTAAATACAAATTACACTTTTTATGCTAGAGTGAATTGTCAATTTCATCCCTAAAGTTTATTTTTTATCATTTTAGTGCTTTAACTTTAACATTCCTGTCAAGTTGGTCCTTCAGTCCATTGACGCTTATAAAATTGACACTATTCACATATGTGATGTGACATCATTTTACTGGTCTTAACAGTAATTTTCTAGACGGTAATGGATGGAATGACCAATTTGACAGAAATATTAAAGTTTAGGACTAAGTAACAAAAACTAAACTTTAGGGATGATAAAATAATGGCAATTCATTCAAACTTAAATGGTGTAACTTGGATCTTAGCCCCTCCAAAAAATTATTTGTTTTATAAACACAATCCATCTAAAAGCACAACTTCTGATACAGAACTAAATCAATAAACAAGTAAAATTGAGCTACAATTGAGATTATCCAACCTAAAGAAAATTTAAAAAAGGGCCACTGGAGAATATCAGTTTACTCCATAGAAAAAAAAACCAAATCAATTCATAAGTAAACATAAATTCATAAAAAAAATTTCAGTGTAGATTTAGCTAAGAGCAAGACATTTACTTCAATGTAGTACGCTCTGCACTAACTTGAGTAGAACACGTGTTCATGAATTCTATCCAGTGTCCAAACCCACAGTGACTTTATTTTCATCCCCCTATAATCTAGATCAAAATATTTTGCACACACAAAACATTACATTTTGGAACTTATCTTGAATGTTGGTATACAAAACAAACATGGGTTTTTGTTATAAAAACAGTAAATTTAACAAAGAAGTAACTAACCCAAGGTTTACATGGAACCCACTACAATATCGAATTGAAGGGGTTTTTGAGATTTCTCATAGAAAGATTGATATGGGTTTTGCATATACATATACATATACATATACATATAAATATCAGAAAAGATACCTGAATAATCTGCAGAGAAAGCAAGAGGCAAAAGCAAAGCGAGACCCATTTGGAATTGGAGAACCTCATTTCTGAATTCTTGAGTTTCCTTGCCTCAAAGAAGAGAAGACTATTAATAGTATACTGCCACGCCTCTGCTAAGGCAAATGAGAAGTTGCCACATGGGATCTCTCGGCCTCTTTGACTTGCCATTTGACATTTGACTTTTCTTGACGTGGCTAAATTATACCACTTTTTATATATATATATATATATATATATTTTTTTTTTTAAATCTAAAACTAGCCCATATGAATATGATAATCAATTAAATATTAGATTTTCAAAATAAACAAAAACAATAAATTAAGCCTCAACCCTCTAAGATTTTGTAAGGTTTAATTTTTTTTTTTTCCTCTTATTGTAAGGGAGGAGGAGACTTGATATTTCTATTGAACCACAAATCTAATGATAATCCTTGAAACAAAGACTTACTAAGGTCACCTACCAAACCATTAATATGTTGCCTATGAAGAGTCAAAGTTGCTTATTAAACCTCCTTTTTTTTTGGTTGCCTATGAAGAGTCATGGGCTAAACCTTGCAATTAAGCATCAATGTCATTGAGGTGCTCATGGGTTAAAGTTTTAAATTATATTTAAACCCCATAACTTAAGGGTGGTTTCAAAGAATAATGTACACTTTCAAAATATTCAAATTAAACCTTACACTTTAAAAATCATTTCAATTCAAACCAGAGGCCAATTATATGTGATGTTGTTAGTAGAAAATGTTCAAACAAAATGATGCCATTTGCCTTGGAGTAAAATAATGTCCATATATATTAGACACATGTATAGAAACAAATAACCACATAACATCATTCTATTTAAGTATTTTGTGTTAACGTCACCATAATGGGCGTGGTTTGAATTGAATTACTTTTTAAAGTGTAAGGTTCGTCTTGAAACTTTAGAAAGTTCGAAGTTTAATTTAAATCCAATAAATGAATGAAAATAAACTCTCCCAAATACAGGGGGAGCTAAGAATTTTTGTTGGGGGGTCAAATTGTAATACTAATATATTTATCAAGACAACCCCACACACACATTTATATACACACACATGTTTTTTTATTATATACACACTTTTATTTGATAAGTTATATATATATATATATATAGATATACTGATATACATACCCAAAAAAAAAAAAAAAAAGTTTAGTAATTTTAATCAAAATTGTGTTTGATGACAATCTTTCATAAAATAAAATTCATTTTTACCATTTTCATAGTGATATTTTTAAAAATTTTCATTTTCAATACAAATTATCAAATTTTATACTAAAATAAGTAAAAAATATTTCAATTGAACTAATAAAATTTTCAAAAACATGAATATCCAAAACTTTGAAGAATAAGTTAGGCTCCAAACATATTTGAAATTATTTTGCTCTAAGCTATTATGTTGCAACTCAAGAGACATTTCATGTGTAGTTTTAGTGGCAATATCTTTTTAAGGAGCCAATGACTTGTTAATAGCCACATTACGGGTTGAAAAAAGATAAATCCAAACATATTTGTTGCCAAACTTTATCAAATATTTAACATATATAAGAGAACATTTTACAATAAAAAATAAAATTGCAAAAAATAAAGTTGTCTCTATAACTATTAGACCAATTTTTTTTAAGAGTATTATTGGACTAATTCAAATAATTAAAATAATTATTTATATATATTAAAGGAAATTTTAAAATTTTGGGGGGTCATGGTCTCCACCCTTGTACATAGCTCCACCCCTGCCCAAACATTCATACTAATACCACAATTTTTTTAACAATTGGTTTAGAATTCTCTACCGTTATAAGTTATGAGCGATGGTCCATTAATAATTAACTATATGAGACTCGTCGAGAATCATTCATAACTTGCTGTCTCACAGAGTGAAAAGTTTGTAAAAACTGTGTATATAGATCTCTTATTTATTTGTGTCCTTTGTTCATAGAATTAAGGCTAAATTATATAATATCCCCACTTTTTCCCACTAGTTTACAAAAAATTCTGCAAACAAATGAAACTGGTCTGTCCACCTGTTGGTGATGACTGATGACAGAGGATGATGCATAGAAAGGGCATTGTAACTGTAATCTCCCATGACCGAAAGGTGGTAAGTGGTAACCAATATCATATAATTTGGTATTTTGAGGTCATGAGGTACATAACATGTAGCTCAGTAGCTCACCGTATGAAAAAAGGAGTGCGGAATTCCAGCCAAAACAGAACAACAATGAAACGTGGGCGGCAGGATTCGAACCTGCGCGGGCAAAGCCCACATGATTTCTAGTCATGCCCGATAACCACTCCGGCACGCCCACCACATGCTATGTTAGAATTTAAAATAAGTTATGGTCTAAACATTACAGTTTATGTCCAGGCTCCAAAAAACTTCAAACTTTTAAATTTGGGGTGGTGAGAATTCCAAATATAGGAACTCTAAAAGATGGAAATGCTTCATCTCCTTCAATGTATTTGGCCCATTTCTTGTCTCCCTTTTTTTTTTCTTCATAAAATGATTGTCATGTCCTGACAAACCCAATAACCATTAACTGGTTGAGAATAGCTAGCCATGCTCTTTAATAATATAAAGGGCCAATTTTTAAATCCTGAAACCAAAATGAAGTGCTAAGAAAGAAGGTAAGCACTCTTTACTCTTTAGACAAGAAATAAATACTTAGCAGTTAGCAGTAGAACTAGATAAAAGGTTTACCGACCTCCTTAAAGCTATGATAGGAAGAATTCAGTCTAACCTTGTTAATGGAATGGTTTGGTTTAACATCCAGCCAAATAACTTTATTTCAATTAATAATCCAAAATTTTGTTCTGCATACTAAGTGAAGTCTAAGCTCTGGTCAATAAGAACGTGATGCAAGACCATACGAGCTTAGCTCTCGGTAATGAAACAACAAAATGAGAAAGTGCAAATACACACAGGCATGCACTCAACGGAAAAAGATCCTCTTCATTTGCTTTGAAATGGAGACAATTCATTTCATGTTTATAATTTAGTTTTTCATGCATATAAAAAGTGTACATAATACCACCTTTAATGATTAAACCAATGCTACATGCTGAGTACATGAGAAGCACCAATTTATCTATCATCAGATTCACACCAGTATTCACTATATGAAGCTGATAACTCTGACACATTCAAAGTCCACCAAAATGTTACATCAGGTCTAAACCAACCTCAGCATACACCAAATATCTATTCTGGAGGGTTTTACTTTTACACGTGTTGCTCACGAAAGAGCTCCTCAAAGTCTTGCTTGACTCTGTTTCTGAAAAGGGGATGTGGAAGAAGTCCTTTCAACATAATCCTGAATATATGGCAACTCCTCAGGTGGATCTGGAGACTTCTTAATGTCTTCATATGTGTTCATTGCATCTGCAGGAGTTCCATGCCTCAAGAACCCCGTTATAACTTTCATCTACATCTGAGAGTTGGGGAACAAATCCTTCTTTCTCATGTCTTCCCACAGCTGCATGCATTGCATCATTTTTTTATATTTCGCTAATGCAATAATCAAGTCCTTATATAGGTAGACGTCAGGCCTGTAATTGTACCAATCTTGCTTTTGTATCACCCTAAACATCTGAAAATTCAATGAGTTCTTGTAACCTCAAGTTTATAGTCATAGCTAAAATAAACAACCACATCAAAACGTCAGCATAAGATTACAAATAAATGAAGTCAAGCATAAGATGGTGTTATTTGACAAAATATTATTATAATTAAAGATAATGGCCAAACCAAATCGTATTTTCCAAATTATGAAGAAACCTAACTTTGAACAAAATACAGAAAACATTAAAATTGTAGAATAGTTGCGTATTGAAGAGGGAAGGCAGGGATTCCAGCAAAGGAACTATATTTTCATTAGAGAACGTGTAGAATTAAGCAAAGGAACTATTATTCATGTATGAACTTTCCTTTCTCCGAATGTCAACTAAGATCCAAGTTTGAGACAAAAGGTGTATTTGACAATATTTCAATGATAGAAATTCCCACTAAAAGGAACAATTTGAATTGAATTCTGGCATGGTTCATAGGGACGCCTAGCAACCACATGATCAAGTTAAGTTGACAAGGTGAGTATGTTGCATTTGTCTATGAAGCTTCCATTTAAATTATCCTCAAACCTTTATCAAATCAAAAGCACAGGTCGAAATTTTCAAGACCTAATATTTCCTTGAAAGCATTCTATCCAACACTTACTTGCCATATTCACTCTACTAATTTTCTTATTTAGTAAAAAAAAAAAAAAAAAAAAAAGACTACTTCAACAAAATAGTGAGGAATCAAGAACAGAAAATATGAAAATCTAAAAGCAACCCAAATAAGATTGTGAATAAGAAAGTACAATTCAAACAAAGAATTGTAACGGTTGGAACTGAGCAACAACACTAATAATAATAAGCAATGAAATTTAAAACTGAATCACAAAAGTTTTAAGGCATGTTTGGTTGTGTTGTTTAAACAACAGTTTTCTTTGTTTAAACAACACAACACTTATTTCCATAACACTTTTTCACTTACACATATTTTCACAATACTTAAACAACGTTACTAGAACAATATTACCAAATGTGCCCTTAATGGTTGGAACTTGGGACCCGAAACAGCAAAAATCCTCCTAACAAAGCTTAGCCAAAAACACCCATTTAGCACAGTTAGTCTGTTTGGATACTGTTTATTGCTAAAAATTAAAAACTAAAAACACTGTAACAAAAAAAAATTTAAATGTGTGAATAGTGTCATGAAACCCAGTTTTAAAATTGTTTTTACCGAAAAAAGTACTTACGGGTTCTGCAAACAATGCATAAAATCCACTAAAAAAGCCAAAAGTAGGCATTGAAATAATTTCAATGTAATCCAAAATCCAAACGTAGGCTTAAAATTAGGAAACTCAAAACTGGAAAACCATAGGATCCTCACATGAGATAAGCCCAAGGCCTTCTTTCTTTTCAATTTTTTTTTTTTTTAAATTCAAATATTCAAGTACTAAAGTATTAACCACATGCTGATGAAACCAAACCATAAAAAAATAAATAAATAAATAAAACATGTCATGGAAGACAAAGAAAAAAGACACAAAAACTTGAGGACGTCGTGGGCGGCAGGATTCGAACCTGCGCGGGCAAAGCCCACATGATTTCTAGTCATGCCCGATAACCACTCCGGCACGCCCACTACATGACATATCATTGTTTAAAATAGTATTAACTCTAAATTTCAGAATTCAATAAACAAACCATTAAACAAACTAAAATTTTAAATATTTGTGATCAGCACTCGCTACATAAATTCTTTAACTTAAAATTTTTTAATTAAATGTGGGCTCTTGGAACTTGGAAGCAAAAGTGGGTTGACAACCATCCTACACAGAGCATTCATTTGAACAAATTATAATCTTGTAGAGCGCATAGCTCGGTTAATGGGCTCACTACTAAACTAGGCTCACAATCTATTTATTGTTATGGGTGTTAGGATTTCCTACAATGGGAAGGTCCTAAGGGTGAAAGTTCATACTTTCCATCCCAAGCGGGCTTGCTTCCTTACTCTAATTCTCTGGTTCCCCACCTTAAAGTGTCTACCCCATGCTTTGTTATTTTCCCTCTATTTATAGGCAACCTAAGTGGGTCAGTGATGATTACTTTTGATGAATTTTCATGCAGGTGGGGCCCTTTAGGATTATTCCTGACAAAAAAGGGCCCTACTTTGGAAATAGGTGCATCAGTTTTAGGACTTGCAACAGACGTCAAATGTTGCTCAGCGGTGACCTCCCCGAAGGCATTACCAAGATACCCTAGAGCGGGCCCCGAGCAACATTAGACCCCGAGAATGCAATAGTCCATAGCTATTTCAGCCGAGCATCATGAATTGGGCCTAAAAAAGAACTCTTATCCAACCTACATCCCATGGGCTTCCCAACGATGGGCCGATAACCGTACAAATCTTATTACCGATAAGTTGTATATACCAATTACATAAATTGATTAGTTATTCATACAACATTTTCTTGTCAATTATTTTTAAAATTGAAGGGAAAAGAAATAAGGAAAGAGAGTGAGAGAGAGGCTTTTTTGGTTCCTTTCTTATAAAAATGATACTTGTTTAAAGATGTTAATAAATTCTGCCAATTTTGGCTCAAGTTTGTTGAAACTTAATAAGTATATTTTTTAGTAATACACATTGGATTATACAGTACTTAATTCATAACTAGAATTGGGTTTATAGTATTATTTTATATTTCTATACATAGTAGAAATATAATATATTTAAAAAAAAAATCTTAATCATCAAAATTTTATTTGAGTTCCTCAAGGATAAATTCATAACTCTTCAACTGATTAAGTGATTCTATATGATCATGAAATAGTTTTTTCAAAAAAAGATCTCATTATTAATTAAAAAATAATTTAATAATTAATGAACCACACGACAAAGGCTTATTATTCCCTGTAACACCTACATTAAGCCACATGGCACAACTACAACTAAATCTAATGATAGCAAATAATAACACTAAAGTGGCTCTAAATAGAAGATGGTCTCAGCATGATCTTCATCGTGTTTTTTGTAACCATTCTAATGAATCCATTGAACATATTCTAATATCTTGCCCGTATACATCAATTATTTGGTCTTTATCTCTTTGGCCAATCATCGCTGCTTCTCTTGGGCATTTATCTCCTTGTGACATTGTGAAATATGCAATTTTTCCTCATAAGCATTTACAGGTTTCTTTAAAAGATAGATACAAGATCACTCTATTTTGCTAATCCTCTTTGACAACATTTGGAGAATAAGGAACCAAACAATATTTGTAAATCACATGTCTAGTCCTAAAAGGGATGTTGATGTAATTAACAGGGCTTATTCAAAACATATAGTAGCTTGGACATCTCACCTAGTACGTCCAACCTAGAAATAGTTTCCTTCCCAACCCGGTTGGATTAAAATAAATTTTGATGTTGCTATTAGACCTCATGTCACAATCACTGATACTATTAGGAGAAATGAATTTGGAGATATCTTATTTGCTCATTCAAATCTCTTCCCTCCGACTCTTAGAGAAACACAAGATGCTTTTCAAGCCATCAAGATTGTAGTCTACCACAAGTACTCATATGTTCTCTTTAAAGGTGATTCCAAAGGAGTTATCGAGACTTTGTAGAACATCAATTCGTCTCCTCCTTGGTTCCTTGCCTCTTTTCTCCCAATGTCAAAGTTGCTCTTAGTTCACTCTTTTGTTGGGATTTTTCTTTTGTTTCTAAGGATGTTAATTTCTTTCCCCACAACTAGGCCCATTGGGCTACTTTTTGTATTTGGGATGGATCAATTTTCATCTCTTCTATTTACCTTTGGGTTTTTTACCCAGAAGATTGAGACGAGTTGGATCCTTTATTTGGTCTCTTTCTTTATATTTATCCTTATTCAGCATACATGAAAAACAGAAAAACAATGGGACTGTGAGCCTGTGACTGTATTTCCTTACTATTTAATTCATTAACATATGCAATCAAGGTTGTGACTACAGTCTACAGCCACTGTGAATGCACAGGTAACTGATTGACTGAAGGTTTTCTGTTTTCCTGATATATATATATATATATATATATATATATATATATATTTTTTTTTTTTTTTTGAGTTAAAGTAAACTGAAGTTTAAGGATTAGCAAGTCTCTGGTAGAAGCTGATAGAAGAAGTGCCTCTGAAATTATAGAGCTAATTTGTTCCAAACAACAAAACATCCTTCAGTAGTATATCATCACATATATAAGAGTTTAATCTGCTATAGGAGTTCTGGGTCCATCCTATATATATATTAAATAATAATAATAAAAAATATGAAGCTAACAATAATAATTTCTCTTTGATAGGAAACAATTTCATTTGAAATTACTGTGTACTTTTTTGGTTTTTAGCACCAAGATATATCAAATACTCGTCTGTTCCAAAAGTCAACCTAGAAACAATAAGCCATAACTGAGGGAAAAACTAGCATGCTGGACACGAAACATTGTGGGCGCAACTAAATTATTGAATTTTATACATCATCACCAGTCACCACTTTGGTTTGGTTCTATAAGCAAAGCTTTAAGCAGGGACATTTTCTCATTAAATTTCTCTAGCTCAAAATTGAGAAAGACAAGAACCAATTAGGGAAATTTGGTACCCAATTTCTGAAACTATTTATTACAGAAATCATGCTGGATAAAACACATCATACTATTTTACACATGAATCAATAAACATAGAATTTATAACTAAACCATTAACACCAGATCAAAACTGCAAGTGGTGAATCAAATCAAAGCATTACAGCAACATGACCTGTAGAAGTTTCAGACATTTCTCCGCACAGGGCGAGACGGATTCTTCTTCAAATAAGTGGAATTCCACTCCCCACCATCCTGAGCATAATAATCCATTGGATAATCCCCATTCTCACCCCCACAACACTTGTCATTTTTCATGCATCCCAATGAATTCACTGCCAAGTTCTTCTCCCACCAACCTGGTATAAACCTGAGTGCAATCTCTGCCTCAAATGTAGTTAAGAGCGGCTTTTTAAAGGCATCACCCCAGTCAATGGACAACCTAGGACATGCAATTTGGATCCAAGCATCCACAGAGTCCTCAAACAACGCTACCCTCCCTGGGCTAATCTCCGACATCAAAACAACTGTATAATCCAAATCCTTCTCTCTCATTTTGGCCTCCAACCTCTCAAGACTCCTAGGATTCCCTTGCCTCCCTAGAGTCCCCAACACAATGCCCCAACTCTTGGCCTCCCTGGCCTTCAAAATTGCGTCCCTCCTTGACTCCTTCATCCCCTTATGATCATACTCCTCCAATAATAACTTTCCCAAATAAGGATCATACCGAAATGCCTTAATTTCCGGGTTCGCTATCATAATCGCTTCCAAATGAAACCGCCCATCTGCCACAAACACTATGGCCTTATCCTCACCTTCGATCTTAGGGACCCTTGGTGCAGTGCAACCAAGAACCTCACCTGCTGATAATGGCTTGGATTGCGGAATTGAGACACGGAATCCAATTTTCTCCAAGTCGGGCTTGATGGCCCGGATAGCAGAGGCAAATTGGATGGTACCAGCGAGGAATAACGTTGTGGTGGTGGGTAGATTAAGCTTGAGGGTCTGGAGCAGGCGACTCGTGTCAATCTGGATGTCAACGAAGACATAAAGGCAGGGGATGGAGGTGGAGTCGATGGGGACCAGGCAACTGTGGCCATAATGGATGAGGAGGTCAGCACCAAGGGCCGAGGCAGCGAGGTCGTCAACACAACACGCACCATAGGTGACATCACCAAGGACGAAGCAGTGGGAGATGGAGGCGAAGGAGGTAAAGATGTCAGAGAGGACGAGGGAATACATGAGGAGGCCTTCTGGCAATTGGAGGGCTAGGCACTTGGCGCCCGTGGAGAGTACTCGCCACACGCACTTATGGACCTCAAAGTTGTAGTTAGAGGGGAGGAGGGCAATGGCGGCATTGAGAGCTGGGTCATTAAGGATGGAGTCCGGGATTTGGTTCTTCACAAAGCGTTTTGGTGTGGGTCTAGCCTTCGGTTTCTCGTTAACTGATAGCGACTGCTCCATGAATAAGACTAACAAACTGACACAAGAGGAGATGAGACGAGGGTCAGCCTCTTGTTTCTTTCTCAGGTTTTCCTTACTTTTTTTCTTCTTCTTTTTTAATACAATAGGTGCTCCCCAACTATCTGCAATAAAAATCAAAATTCCATAAAGGGGTAAGTAGAATACCTAATAAAATTTAATAAATACTAGTATGCTTATGCGATGCATGGAATAATTAAAAATTATACGTGAATTAAATAAAATATCTTACGAACATCATTGAAACTATCTCAATGATTAGTGAGTCACTTAAAACTTTAACCAAGTTTCACCTAGAGTAAATTAATTTTCTTAAGAATTAATGAGCACAAAAACACATTAATTCATGACGTGTATACATACCTATGTTGAGCTACTTTGTGGAATCACTATATGCAGTGTTAGTTTTTTTTTTTTTTTTTTTTTTAGAACACAAAATTATGATATATAATCAAAATAACTAAAATAAATATTAAATTTGATTTCAAATTAATTGAAACTTTTGGTAATAGAATTTTAAATCTCTTTAAACTTGACCTAGGTAAACTATCCTAACAATAAATAAGTCAATTGACATTTTGGAAATAAAATTTAGTCTATGGTACCCAATAGCACAACTATGACTTCTACTAGTACCCAACTTTTATTATATAGTACATGATATGATATATAGCACATCATATCCATTTGTGTTTTGTGTTCAATGCCCTATCAAACCAATCAAGTAAGGGAACAAATTCTAAATTTTCTATTACCTTTTTTACCCAAAACCCCCCATTCCAAAGAATTCTATTTCGTATCTAATGCTTGCAACTCATAGCCCTCCAACTGGCACATCAAGGCTGCCTCAAACTTGGGTGGGCTGGAATAAATTGCATAGACAAATCATTAATAGCTAGAAATTAAAAAAGACAAAAATAACTACTCAGCATATCTAATTTATTAACTATACATGAAATCCCAATTATTCATTTTTAGCACTTTGAATCAGATAGAAGCAAATGAAGGAACACCTAGATAAAAAAGAAGAAGAAGAAATGGCATGAAATTTAAAGCTGAATCACAAAAGGTTTAATATTTGGAACCCGAAACAACAAAATTCCTTACAAAGCTTAGCCTAAAACACCCATTTGGCACCAATTAAAGGTAAAAGACTCAAAATTTGAAAGTCATAGGATCCTCACTTAAGAGGACAAAGAGAAGGAAACCTACAGATGAGATAAATCATAAATATAACAAATGGAATTTTCGTAAGATAAACATTCTTGTAATACGACTTAATATTATAAATTTTTTGGCAGTGAGGCCAAAGCCCACCTCAGATAATAAAATCAACTCTGTCCCTTTGTCAGGACAGGGAAACTAGCTTGTTTTGAAACGGGTCAAAAGAAAAAAGAATGAATCATGAGCTAAAAGAAGCTTTGGACCAAAATCAGAGAGTATTTTTGTGAAATCTAATAATAAAGTCAGGCTATGAAGCCCTTCCTTCAGCTGGTTTTGGCTTGTCCCCTAGTAAGCAAGTTCTTGGTTCACTCAGTATTTAAGCACAAAGGCTTCAGCGTTTTCTATTGAGGAAGACAAAGAAGACCGACACTAGTTTGATGATGAATATGCTTTCATTGCTTATGGCGATAGAGGTTCTAATGCTCTGCAAATTTGGTGATTTGATGTGTAATGAGGGGCTAGTTCTAGGTTGGGGAGGAGAATGCGTCTCATGCATTGGATATATGCATCCTTTCTTTCACAATGTGTGGGTCACACACAACTGTAGGGGTCCAGACACTATGAGAAAGAGGATTCATATATCAGATCTATGAGATCATTTTTGATTGGGGAGGTGGAAAAACTAAAAAATATATTTCTATATAGGTTTGAATGTGTCCTGGGATCATTTCTAAGGTTTTGTGGTGGGAGTAGTTTTACTTGACAACACTGGATCTTGTGTAGCAACAGGCAACATCCTTTCCTTAGGACTTTAACACTAAGTGCTAAGTAATCGTTTGGGAGAGTATTCATTGGTTTATTGGATTAAAAAAAAGAGGTGGGAACAAGTTCATATATAGCTAAACAAAATAAGTATGGCTGCAGCTAATAAAACATAAGGCTCTAACAAATTGTACATAAGCCAGAAAAAGCTAAAAATAAACCCTGGTCAGACCCTGAGATAATTTATTTATATGCCCTCAAAATATTTTTTTTTTCTTAAATAATCTGATGCTTGAAATGTTAGAATTTTAGAGAGTAAAAGAAATTAACATGTTTATCTAATTATATATAGAAGATATTTAGATAAAGAAGGAGAAAATTTTAAAGTTTAAACCCAAAAAATAAAAATTGTTTATGAAGAAATTGTATGGGCTTTGTGTAGTGATGTAAGGTTTGGTATATATACAAGAAGAAAACATAACAAAAATCGTGTTCAGATTATATAAAAGAAGAAAAAATACCAACTAAACAACGACGACAGTGATCAGTTTCACATGATACCAGCTGCAACAATCATGTTTATATACAGATGGATACAAGAGCAAGTGAGGTTTGGGGTATCGCATAAAAAAAAAATAAAAAAATAAAAAATAAAAACAGCATTAGCCCAAATTGGGTTGCATATATTCTGTGAGGGATTATGTTTTGAATGATTTGTGGTGGGACAAGGTTGCATATATTCTGAGATTCACAGGACCTATTTATAAGATGCTTCGAGTGGCTAACACGGATGCGCCTATTCTCCATAATGTGTATGAAATGTGGGATTCCATGATAGAAAATGTGAAGAAAGAAATATACTGGCATGAAGGCAATGAAGACTATGAGGAGTCTCCATTCTATGAGGTGGTACACATTATACTCATTGAATGTTGGACTAAAAATTGCACACCACTTCATTGCCTAGCCCACTCCTTGAATCCAAAGTAATTTTCTATCTCTTTAATCTTTTCTTTTATATTCTTTAGGCATTTTTAAACAAATAAACTAAACTCATTAGTTGTACTTATTTATTTGCTTTTAACTAGGTATTATACTAATCAATGGATTGAGGAAGTTAGAGGCCGTGTTGCGCCACATAAGGATGCTGAAATTTCTAGGGAGAGAAACAAGTGCCTCAAAAGATTCTTTCCTGATCTTGATGATAGGAAGAATGTTGCTATGGAGTTTGGTTTGTTTTCAGGAATTATGGCTTATGATGATGATAACATGGATGATAGGTGGACCTTCGATCCAATGCTTTGGTGGTCAAATTATGGGTCCAAGTTACCAATGCTTCAAACTTTAGCTCTAAAGCTTCTTGGACAGCCTTGCTCATCATCATGCGCTGAGAGAAATTGGAGTACATATGGCTTCATCCATTGTATGAGGAGGAATAGAATTACTCCTAAACGTGCTGAAGATTTAGTGTTTGTTCATTCTAATCTTCAACTTCTTTCAAGGATGAGGGAAGAGTACACTAAAGGAAACTCTAAGAAGTGGGACATTGGTGGAGATACTTGGGATGAACCATTTGGAGGACCTGGGTTGCTTGAGATTGCTCATCTCACACTAGATGAGCCAGAGATGGAGATAAGTCTTGTAGAATGATGACTATGTTGATGAAGATGATGTTGTTGTTCTGTGATAATCTTGAAAGTTTAAAACTTGTTTTTCTTTTATGTTTTTAGTTTGATGTTGAACTTGTTGTTCTATGGTAATCTTGAAAGTTTAAACTTTAAAGCTTGTTTTCCTTTTATGTTTTTAGTTTGATGTTGAATGTAGCCTATTTAAACCTTTGGTTTGTACTCTAAACATTTTATTTGTATTATTGTCCTACTTTGGGTGTTAGTTTACTTATTTGTAGTTCTTACATAATTTAAATTCTAGACATAAACATATTTTATGTCTAAAAATATTAAAAAATATGCCTAAATATAAAATTTAATTAATTATTTAATTGCCATACTCACGTGGTGTCGTACACTTATTTTTCAAAAATTGCCATACTCCCGTATCCGTACCCGTGTCTATGTTGGTGCAACTTAGGGCCAAAGCTCACCTCAAATAATAAGATCAACTCTGTCCCTTTGTCAGGACAAGGAAACCAGCTTGTTTTGAAACGGGTCAAAAGAAAGAAAGAATCATGTCCTAAAAGAAGCTTTGGACCAAAATCAGAGAGTATTTTTGTGTAGTCTAATAATAAAGTAAGGCTATGAAGCCCTTCCTTAAGCTGGTTTTGGCTTGCCCCTTGTAAGCAAGTTCTTGGTTCACTTGGAATTAAAGCACATAGAGCTTCAGCACTATCTATTGAGGAAGACAAAGAAGACCGACACTATTTTGAAGATGAACATGCTTTCATTGCTTATGGTTACCTAGGTTCTAACGTTCTGCAAATTTGGTGATTTGATGTGTAATGAGGGGTTAGTTATATACTTATATGCATCATTTATTTCACAATGTGTAGGTTGCAGACAACTGTAGGGGTCCAGACACTATGAGAGAAGTTTTGGTTGGGGAGGTGGAAAAAACTAAATATATATTAACATATAGATTTGAATGTGTCTTGAGATAATTAATAAGGTTTTGTGGTTGGAGTAGTTTTATTTAACAACACTGGTTTTGTGTAGCGATGGGCAACATGCTTTCCTTAGGACTATAACACTAAGTGCTAAGTAGGGCTATACGCAGTTCGGTTCAGTCCGGTCGGTTTTGAAGAGGTTTTTTGCACCGCACCTATAGGGTGCAGTTTCACCTAATGCATGACTGCACCTTAGTTTTAAAGGGTAAAAACCAGTCTACACAAGGTGCAGTTAATTTCAGCGGTTCGGTGCGGTTAGTTCGGTTATTTGGGCTGGACTTTTAAAAATTATTATTCTAAATTTTGGGCTTTTAGGCCTCTAAAGAATAGCATTTGAGCCCATTTTGACTTAATTACAACATATACACAACCATTCACCAAGTTCTATAACCATCTGCAGATAACAACCATTCAAGCAGCTTTCTCAATGCTAAAAAGACACATTAGCTTGTATAATAAAATAATAACATTAGCTTTTTCATTGCTAAAATCACAACAACAAGATAATCACCGAAAACCACAATAGCAGGACATAATCAACTAAAATCACAGTAGAATAATGGAACAATAGGATAATCAAGAAATAAAATTACAATCTTTGAACCCTAAAAAAAAAAATCAAACATCAGTGAACTAAAAAAAAAAAAAATAGACTTAGAAAATACCCTAGAAGTCTTTGATCCTTTCAAATTTAGTCCTTTATGAGGCTAAATCGCTTAAAACACCCCTGAAATTGCAAGAAAATAACCCAAAAAACAAAGATTAGAATCACCAAATAAGTTGATCGGTGAACAAAAAAACCCAAAAAAAAAATTAGGGATTAGGGTTTACCAAATAGCTCTGCGGTGGAGAACTGAGAGGAGAGAGAGACTGATTGGCTTAGGAAGTGTGAGACTGAGAATAATTTTTTTTCAGAGGGTGAGAGAGAGTGAGACCGGGACTGTGTGTTCTTGAGATGAGCGAGAGGAGAATAAGAGGGAAAAATACCGTTTGTTGGGCGGGATTGGACTCTGTATATTTTAGAATTGGAAAAATACAGAGTAAAAGAGTTGAAAAAAAATATTGCACAGTAATAATAACCCCTAAACGGCTTCGTTTCACTTGAAAAGGAGACTGAGAGTTGTGTAAAAAAAGAACTCTAAAACGACATCATTTGGTGATGGTTTAAAAAGAGAAGTCTAAAACGACACAGTCTTTTCAAATTAGATATTATTACTCCTATATTATAATGGCCAAACTACCAAACGTGAAATGACATAAACTTAGGGTGAGTTTGGTTCAACTTTTTGTAAAAGTGCACAATGAAAAAGTGCATTTTTAAAAAACTGAGTGTTTGGTAAAAACTGTTAAAAAGTGTTTTTTGAAAAATCTGAGTGTTTGGCTAGCACTTATAAAAGTGGAGGTTCGAGTTATAAATTACCAAAAAGGACAAGATATATATATAAGTGAATTTTTTGTTTTAATTATCTCTCTTAATATAAATTATGGACACAACATTTTTACAAAAATTTCACAATAAAGTCTATATGACAAGTTATTAATGGTAGATAAGAAAAATAATAATGTTATTAGTAGGTTCAAATGAGAACCAATAACAAATTACTGTGTAAAATTTATTATTAGAAGTGTTACATTTACAACATTTTTCACAATATTTTCATAATAAAATTTATATGGAAAGTTGTTACTAGTTCTAATTTGAACCCACAACTGAAATTATTTTTTTACTAACTAATATTAACTAATAACAATCTGTTACTTAAAATTTATTGTGAAAATATTACAGTAACATTTCTCAATTTAGATTTTTTATTTTTTATATTATTTTTTATTTTTCCATTTCACGTTCAACCATACCAACCATACGTTTAGTTTTATTTCTTTTTTTTTTTTCTTTTTTTTCTCCTCCACACGTTCTCCACTATCTCTACCCCTCTTTTTAACTCTCCTTTTCTTCCTCATTCATCAGAACATTCCAGGAGCTCCTTCTTTCTCCAACTCCGTCTCTCTTTCTTCTTCTTTTTTTTTTTTCTTTCTTTTTTTTTTAACTTGATTCCAAAACTCTCTCTGATAAGAAAATTTTCCTTTTCTCTCTCATTCAAGAACATTCCAAGGAGCTCTTATCTTCGTCCCCAACCCAGTCCAGATGGGTCAGCAGGCTTCTGTCCTTTGTCTTTTTTTTTTTTTTGCTTTTATTGTTATGATTTGATTAATTTTAAAACTGTGTTTTTGAGTTTGTATTCTAGTAATCTGATTATATGTTTGAGTTTAGAGATGTTTGAGAGAAAGATTGTTTATTGTTATGATTTGTAGTGTTTGTTCTGTGTTTGTTCATGGGTATTTCTGGAATTTCATCATTATCAACGGTAACCATGAAAACGTGCAGTGCGCGTTTTCATTTATGGACCCTCAGAGGTCCATAAAATTTTCATGTTCTGTCCGCGTTTTTGGCCTGTGCTCAAAACGCAACTTTTATCAAAAAGTTGCGTTTTGGCTTAACCAAACGCAATTTTAGTTATTCAGCCAAAAAAAAAAAAAAAACGAAATGGTCTTGAACACGCTCACCAACTCTGTATAAGTCTGTAACCCAGGTTCCAATATATATATATAAGGTCGGTCAGTTTTCTCTTCGGTGTGCAAATCTTGCAGCCGATCACTGGACCGGCCGACTTCGGCAACGGAAAACGTCGGCCGACAATAAAGGAGGAGAAAATTTTAAGGTTTAAATAAAAAAAAAAAGGTTTATGAAGAAATCGTATGGGTTTTGTGTAGTGATGTTACTGATGTAAGGTTTGATATATATACAAGAAAAAAAAAATACCAACTAAACAACAACGACAGTGATCAGTTTCACATGATACCAGCTGCAATAATCGTGTTTATATAATTGAGGTTTGGGGTATTGCATAAAAAAAAAAAAAAAAAAATACATCGTTAGCCCAATAAGCGTAATTAAATTTAGTGGGGAGAAAAAGAGAGAGCAGAGTTTTAGTGAATGGATACCTGCTAGAACTTCAACTCAATTTTAATATTAAATGGAAACAAATTTTATCAATTGTATCAATTACCTTAAACCAAGCAAAAGAATGCAAATTTAGGGTCACTACAGAAAGAAGTTATCATCAAAATCAATTATCTTTACAATTTAACAAATTTCAGCATCAACCTTAGTTATGACTCATTGAAGTTGTCTATTCAGAAATTCAATTAAATAAAAATAAACTTGGCTCAGACATAATAGAGCTTCAATTCAAGCTAACATTATTAATTTGGCCAAAAGCATAGAACAACACAATATATATATATATATATATATATATATAGAAACTTGGGTGGTCTTATGATTGAGGTACAAGTAAGTAACAAACGTTGTTATATCTCAAACTCAAACAAATAGTGACAAAAAATGAAACCCATATGTCTTTCCGTCCCAACTGCTTGAAAAAAAAGAAAAAAAAGAAAAAAAAGAAAAAGAAAAATGACATGGCTAGTTACAGAACGAATTCAAGCTTTCAAAAGCCAATTTCAAGACAACCCAATTAGAAGAAACAAATGTTATTTATGAAAAGAAATTATAGAAATAGGAAACTATACTCAAAAAGTAGACTTAACTGGTGGCATAAATTATTAGATCGTTACTTGAGAGTGAGATGGAGCCAGACCCGGCGGCAGCAATAAGCGGCACGGTGGAGCTGAGGAGCAACGGTGAGGAAGGACTGATTCGCTTTTTATTTATTTTATTTGATGATTTGAAAATTAAGCGTAATTTAGCTTTTTAGGGTGTTTTGGCCAACAATTAGCATGTAAACCATATAACTCTATGCCACCAACTATCTTCTTTTGTTTAGATTTTTTTTTTTTTTTAATATACTTTATTTCTTGATTGCTTTTTAATTTAAGCATTTTTTGTTTTTTTGTTTTTTTGTTTTTTTTTTTTTTTGTCGTGTATAGTGTTCTTGTGACATTTGTTTATTTTCCTTGTGAATTTTATAGAATTTCTAATGCTATTGCTTATGAAACATTGATTTTGAATTATAATGCATGGCAAGTTTAATTTAGGCATATGTCTTTTTTTTTTTTCTTTTTTAATTTACATATTCAAGTTATGATTTCTCAAATTTAATTTTATATATGTTTAATTTTTTTTTTTTTTTAATTATTTGATCTTGCAGTTCAACCGATAACCCACTAGTTGAACCAGTAATCTAGTGACCCAACTCATAAATCGGGTCAATATCTGGTCTAGGTTTAATAACTATACTTTCATGAGAAATATAAAAATTAATTTTTTAAAATTAATTGATTTTTTCTTTTTTTATATAAAACTTCTAAAAATATTTTCTAAATTAATATTCTTAGAGCATCTGATAACTTTTTCTCTCAATATTTTAAATTATCACTATATCTTGCCTTCGAAATTTTGAGCTAAAATGTTTCCGGCCCGTCCATGGCTATTGAATTGCCACCTACTATAGCTCGAAGAATGGCTCGGCGTCTAGGCCTTTTAGTGATAAACAGTCTTTCGGCCTAGAATTCTAACATTCTAATTATTTCACAGGCTATGCTTCTGAGAAGGACACACACAACCAGGCCCAAACCCAAGCCCCTCTTAGGCCCAACTTCAATTTCATTTCCATCGCGAACTCATAATGACACTCTCTCCGTCGTAACTTCCAGTTCCAGTTTTATAGACTGTGTCTGCGTTTGATCTAACTCACTAAAATTGAAAAGAAGAAGAAGAGGGTTTTGGGCCAAACTATCAAATCTCCAGATGCAAAGTTTGGGCCTTGGAGTTTGGGGTTTGTTTGCTATTCACATGTTGGAAATTTTGAGGATTTGGGGATGTAATTTTGAAGCATTTGTGGGCCATTGGATCTTTTTTATTTATTTATTCATATCTTAGTGAAAGAAGGCCCAAAATTACATAATAAGCAATAACTAGGATCAAAGTCTCAAAAAAAAAAAAAAAAAAAAACTAGGATCATACCACAATGTGATCGTGATTTTAATAACCACAATGTGATAATACCATAATGCAATTTACGGAATATATTTCACTTTATTTAAAAGTTCAATCACTTAAAATTAAAAAACATAAATAATTCTAATATAAATTAAAATTTAAAAAGAAAAAACATTAATAACTTATCAAAATAAACATAAAATATACAATATTCATCGCAAAATGTTATTTGAGAATAAAATTACCATCAAATGATATAAAGAAAAATTTCATGTCCAAACAACTCATCAAGGTGGAATTTGCTTATTACTAAGATCCTATATGTAACTTACCAGAAAGATATCATGTCAGTTTTGATTTTCATTCTTTTTTGGCATATTAGTTAGTTATAACTTTTAACTTCTATGTAAATTTTTGTTTTAACACAATTGTTATCTTGAGATAAATCTGTAGTCATCTCATCTTTACTACCGGTACTCATCCCATGCCTATTGCCATTGTTATCCTTTCTTCCATAAGAGCTTTTACAAAATCCAAAATTGAATAATCCTTTTTTTTTTTTTTTGGCCGTTTGACATCATCAATATTCCTAAAAGACCAAATTTTGGATGCTCCCACAAGAAGTCATACATGTGCAAATAGTAATTTGTAGTAGAAAGAGAACTCAACATACAAACACAATTATGGCTTGTACGAACTGTTAAATATATTATTAGCAAAGCGATATATTATACCATATTGTATATACTAGAGTGAATGCGGAAGGAGAAGCATAGAATAGACATCCATGAAGAAATCCCTTAAGGGCTACATCTTTATTGTATAAGAGTGTAATACAAAATCTGTGTTACAATGAACTCTAACATGAGTATATATAGGCGACTAAACCCTAGAGTACTAGTACAAGTAAGAGTGGGTTTAGGCCTATTATATTGGGCTAATATATCTAACATATCTCTAACACCCTCCCTCAAACTCATGGCGGAAGCTCGATGAAGACTTGAGGTTGGATAAGCATGAAAAGATCACTTGGAAATGCCTTGAAGAATGCCTTTGAAGAAACAGTATTGAATAATGTGCCAATTGACCAATTTCGAAGCTTCAAATGAAGAAATGGAGTCCAAAATCGGAATCTACGCGAAAAACTAAGTAAGATAGATCCTATTGAAAATTTTAACTTTTAGTCAAAGGTCAATGCAAAAAGTCAGAGTCAACGAAGGCAAAAGTCAACGATTAGTGCTCACGGGTTAGATCCAGGTGGTCCAGGTCAAGTCAGTCAGGGTCAACAGTCAGCGAGGTGACGTGTTGCTAACGTGGCGAGCTGCGTGGCTGATAACGTAGCTAGGACTGACGTGGATCAAGTTGACGTGGCTTTTGCTAACATCATTAAATGACGTCAGCATGACATCATCGAAGATTTTCGGCGTGTGGTTTGCGCATGTGAAGTTCCTTGGCATTTGAAGTAGAAGCTAGAAATCCTGGATGCGGGTGAGGGCGTGTGTAAGGTCATAGAGGGTCAGATTCTCAAGCTGGGTAGTTCGGCAAACGACAAGGCCTTTATGGCGGCGTGTATGCCCAGAAGACGATTTAGGAGTCAGGAATCTATGGCGGCATGTGGGAGATTTTCTGTAGACAATCGTGGCGCGTGGAGGCGTGTGGAAAGGATTTAAGTAACCGGATTTCTAAGTTTTCCTTACGGGAGGCCGAGGAGCATGCCTGTGGGGTTGGTTTCGTCAGGTGTGCTCGATTTGCACATATGTGAATAGTGAGTGGCATGGCTTGCTTGAGAGATTAAAGACCTAGCGGTGAGGAAGCAACAGAGTTTCCATGGGAGATGTGTGATGCTGTAGGCCCAGATCTAAAAAAAGGTGTGGGCACTGTTGTGGATCTGTGTTGCGCGTATAGGAATCTTGTTTGCTGTGTAGAGATGTTTGTTTGATGCCAAGAACGAAATTTAGCTCTGATACCATGATAAATATATTATTAGCAAAGCGATGTGTTATACTATGTTGAATATGTTAGAGTGGATGCGGAAGGGGAAGTATAGAATAGACATCCGAGGAGGAATCCCTTAAGGGCTACATCTTTATTGCATAAGAGTGTAGTACAAAACCTGTGTTACAATGAACCCTAACATAAGTATATATAGACGACTAAACCCTATACTACTAATACAAGTAAGAGTGGACTTGGGCCTATTACATTGGGCTAATATATCTCTAACAAGGACTACTAAATAGTTAGTGTGGGGACATTAGAAGGCTTTTGTCCGCTTTGGGGAGCCAGTCCCTCACGGTTTTGTCCTCGTCCCCGAGTGTAGGAAGGGGGCAGCCAAAGACTTGGTCTTCGCGTACCAACCGCAAGTCCCACATCGGTTAGAGAACCCTCCCACTCAAGGTTTATAAGCTTCTGGAGCAACCAAGAGTGTACCACTACTACACTGCCTCCTTCCTACACTCGGGGACGAGGACAAAACCGTGAGGGACTGGCTCCCCAAAGCGGACAAAAGCCTTCTAATGTCCCCACAGTTAGGATCAAGGGCAAGTTTTGAAATCTTAGTAGATCCAAGCAAGGTTCTTCTATCCTAAATTTGAAAGGTAAAAATATATCATTTTACCTCCAATCTCCAAATTGTTTTACATTTTTCTTCTAGTATGATAGACTAATAAGTATATATATGTGTGAAATTCCCTTTTAGAGACTTGAACTTCGACTCTTGCCCCTTACATCACATAAACATTTATACTTATGGAGTGACTACTGCATTAAGGGTGCGCGGCGGTAAATAATAAAGGGTTAAAAGTATACTTTAACATATTTTTAAATAATTTTTATGACATTACAACTTTTTTTTTAAGAAAAAGTTAACAGATGTTTTAAAGACATTAGTTTATGAAATATTTTTAGAAAATTTTTATAGGAAAAGAAAAAAGAAAATTACTTGTTTTTTTTTTACAACTTTTTATATATTCTATAAAAGTGTTATTAAAACTTTGGGCAAACTACTACTTAACTGTTCATCAAAAAATTACAACTTACCCACCTGTAATTTGACCGAAATTTATGTTACTTACTTGTGATTTGAAAGTTGATATTTTAATTACTTGAGATTAGCTTAGTTAAAGTTTTGTAACCCACATCTGTTAAAAATATGGCTAAATATGTAATTTTATTCTACTTTTATGTCTCTCTCCTCTCAAAACATAAAAATGATAAAACACATACAAAAACAAGAAAAAACAAGATCAAGAAAAATGAGGATTTTATACTTAAGTTGTCTGTTATTGAAATTGCAAATAAAAAAGGGAGGGTTATAAACAAGACAATTTTGTTCTTTGTTAATTGTAGGCCATCCACATTTGCACAGCTGCGAAACATAGGAGGTTAGCAGCTGCCAAGGAGAAGGAACTTGCAAACTGTGAGGCTATTTGCAACCCCACTCATCCACTTATATTTACTCATTCAACATTTTTAAAATTATCTTGAATCTAATTTCTTGAATGATAAATTGGGCTTTTCGGGTATTTTGAAGACCTATTTGACTAATCAATGATTAGTAATAATTTGTCTACAATTGAGGAACTTAACACGATATTAGTTTTCAGGTTGGGTAAGTTTTAAAAGCTATATTGTGGATCCATATAGACTATTCAAGGGTGAAGTTGATTGGCAAAGAGAATAGAGATTAATTATTAGAGTGAAATAGGTCATTTTTTTAGGTGGTGGATAAGCAATTTAAATGAAGTATAAGAGTTGGAGAGCTGGCTTGAATTGATGTCATTTGTGCTGTTGCAGTTCAAAGTAGAGAAAAGAAAGCAAAGTCTTTTATTTAGAAGAATCCACGTCTTTTGGACTTTACTTTTTGTCTATTTTGTTGTAAGGATCTCCTATGAAGAAAGCCTCGACATCGCAAGGAATACTGGTTAAGCATGTTTCTTAATAAGTATAAAAACACACCCCCCCCCCCCCCCCTTTTATTCTTGTTTTGTCTTGTTTTTGTATGTGTTTTTATTTTGAGAAGAGAGAGACATAAAAGTGGATCAATATTATATATTTAGCCAAATTTTTAACAGGAGTGGGTTACAGAATTCTAACTAAGTTAACCTCAGGTAGGTAAAGTGTCAAATTTCAATTATAGTTCAATATTCTTTCACCACGTGTCCATCTAAGTTTTGAAATTTTGTGGCAAATAAATTATTGGATGCAAAAATTGAAGAGTCTAAAACTAATTAAATTCTAAATCATATATAATATACACATATATAATGAGAAACTATTACATATGTGGGGCCCAATAATTTAAGGGCCAAGCCCAATCGCTCCTGGGAAATCCGAAGGCCCAATCCGAGGAGAGCTGTGGCCCAAGCTCTACAATACAGAGCACAGAACAGTTTTTGGAAGGCAGCCGAGGACGGCTTGGTCCTCGGCAGATCCAGAACCCCACCGGAATAAAGGGGTAGAACTGGTATAGGAACGAATTTGTAAGGAGATCCAAAATATCTTGGAGAAGTTATCCTTACTACCCATCCAGATAAGACCCAGCGCCTGACAGAGCCGTACCTTGCAGCTTTATCAAACCATCCCCAACAATTCCGGGATTGGACTGATGGGACAAATGTCAGTTTTTGTAAAGATTGACCCTACACGTGGACGAAGGACAGCGAATGCAAGTTAGTATAAAATAAGAAAGTAAGTGAATCTGAAGGGGATCCATCCCACCTCCAAAAAAGAAATATCACATGGGGGGAGAACATCTCAACAACACCGAACTTCACTGAAGAAAGTCCGTCGTTGGATAACCGGGATAAGGCCTCAATGGTCCTCGGATCTACTCCGAGGAGTCCTATCCCATAGGGTGCGACGTCTAAGGGCTTAAATGTTCAAGCCCAATCCCTTTTTTCCATCTGAATTCCTCTAAAGCCAGGATCGGACATCGCCCCGTGACCAGCGGCTAGCTTTTCAAGCCCACTCTCTACAAATCATATTGTGAGGGATCTTTCGTACGCGAGCCCAACATCTTTATTGGGCCGCCAGAGAATTGTGTCCTTACAACATATATTAGAAATGTATGATTGTTTTTAATTATACTGTACATATGGATAGGGCTACATACTAATTAAAATAATTACCAAAAAACTGATGATAATAATTTAGAGTTGCTACATTTTCCAATTAGAGAAATACCTAGATGTGATGAGAATTATACCAAAAAAAAAAAAAAATGATCGCATAATTTCAAAATTGAACCTATGGATTTTTTATTCAATCATCAAAGACTTTATCGATTTAGCTAATTGAAACTCACGTGGTTAATACAATTAGAAAGACCAATAAATTGTCAAAATTGCCCCCACCCCAAAAAAAAAAAAAAAAAAATAGCATGGAGCCGCCATGGGATCCAAACGCATAAAAAAAAAAAGATTTGGAGAAGCTTCTACTAAAAAAAATTTATTAGAGAAAAAGAAAAGAAAAAACCCAACTAAAGTAAGTAAATCCTCTCAACAAAGCCCATTAAAGCAATGGGCCTCAAGCCCTCAACTTCACTGACCTACCCACCCATCCCCTGATTTGAATCCCGTAAAAACTCCTCTCTATTCTCTGATTGAATCGGATCAAAAACCCCCTAGAATCTTCAAATGTCTGCGGCGGCGAAATTCAGTGAGAAGGGCCAATCATTGGCCCTAACATCACAATCTTCCACCTCTTCTTCTTCGACAGAGATGACAAAAACCGTCTGCTTTCGTGCAATTTGTAAATCTCATCAATCGTACTGGTTTGCGGTTAATATTTCCTTCGAAGCCGAAGAAGAGTTGGAGAGCAAAAGAAAGGGAAGAGACCCAGATGAAGAAGACTTGATGGCCCGCTTCTGTGGACGTCGTCATCACCACTTCGATGGCGTGACTTATGGTAAGTTCCCAACCCTTGAACATGATATCCAACCTTACTCTACTGCTAAATTGTCACACCGGTCATCCTGGGCACTTTTGGGCTCTAAATTATATTGTGTTGGTGGTTCTTTGCACGAACTTAATAAGTCTAAGAAAAAGAAATCTGATTATTCTCGTTTAGTACGAGTTTTTGATTTCAATTTCCCACACAATGGCTGGAATAAGAACCTTTCACTGATGATCAGTCGCAGAGAGATGCCTGGTTTGGCGGTCTTAGATGGAAAACTCTATGTTTTTGGCGGTACAGGGTGGTGTAATAAGAAGTCACCGTGGGCTGAGGTTTATGATCCCAGTGTAGACAAATGGGAAGCCTTGCCTCAACCTCCCCCTTATATTATAGATACTATAGAAGACACACCAAGTTTTGTTGTGGCTCTCCATAATTTAAAAAAGATTGTTCTTGATGAATATCTGTTCGATGTGATTACTAGTTCCTGGGAGATTTTGAAGGAGGATTGTCGTGATTGTTGTGATAGAGCTGTTAACCAACAACCCGTGGCAGTACAAGATACCATATATTGGTGGTCAGATAGATACGGGTCAGATGGATATGAATCACTCGGAGGATGCCCATATATATATGCCTACGATTTTAGTGAGATGAAGCTGTTTCAAGGGCCTCTAAAAGGTTTAGAGCATGATACTGTGATCTCGGATTCCCGGTCCAATCTTTTACACATGGGGGGTGAATGTTTTTGTCTGCTTTGGTGTCACGGCCTTACCAAAACGCAATACCATTGCACCCAACTTCAAGTCTCCAAACAAGGCCAAGGAGTTTTGAATGCACGTGTACTCTCATGCCAATCTTTTCTCGCTCCTGGAAAGACTTCTCTTTTTCAAGCACAAATGCTGTATGTTCAATACTGTTTTACTTTATTTAATTATTTGTTTTTATCATTTTTGAGGAAATATAATGTAATATTTGCATTGCTTTTTTATTCAGCTTGTTCTTTTTAAGAAACCCTTTTAAAATCCTAATATTTGGATGCTAAAGCCACAAAAATAACCTACTACACCAAGTACAATCCATTATAACTAGCCTTTGTCATAGGCATCCGCCATTGCCATAATTTGTCTCTATGTGGCAGGGGTATTTCTTTGCATGAGGATAACCGACAGGATGAGGCAAGTGCATCCCTAGAAGTAGTCAGCAACAATGGTAGAAAATTGCAGGATGTGACGAACCATCAGGCTATACTAGTCTAAGCTAACATAAAACTTATGTAGAAGGTGAGGATGATTATACTTTGTTTTTTGTTTTTGAACTTTTATGAAGAACATAATATTGATTTCTTTGGATAGTCTTTGAAATATGCTTCTTTTCTAGATGTAGAGTGCAAATTTATTGTCTCACAGTACAGTTTGAGGTTGACCATATTATGACCAATTATTTGTTTTATCATTTTTGAGGAAATATAATGTAATCTTTGCATTGCTTTTTTATTCAGTTTGTTCTTTTTAAGAAACCCTTTTAAAATCCTAATATTTGGATACTAAAGCCACAAAAATAACCTACTACACCAAGTACATTCCATTATAACTAGCCTTTGTCATAGGCATCCGCCATTGCCATAATTTGTCTCTATTTGGCAGGAGTATTTCTTTGCATGGGGATAACCGACAGGATGAGGCAAGTGCCCCCTAGAAGTAGTCAGCGACAATGGTAGAAAATTGCAGGATGTGACGAACAATCAGGCTATACTAGTCTAAGTTAACATAAAACTTATGTAGAAGGGGAGGATGATTATTTTTTGTTTTTGAACTTACATGAAGAACATAATATTGATTACTTTGGATAGTCTTTGAAATATGCTTCTTTTCTAGATGTAGAGTGCAAATTTTTTGTCTCACAGTACAGTTTGAGGTTGACCATATTATGACACCTAGCAAAAACTGGGTCATGTCTATATTTTATTACTGGTGCAATCGTCTAAAAACCCTAAATATGCATGCGTTATTGTGCATGGAAAAGAGTGGACCCTATAACAAAGGGCGGAAATGCTAGCAATTGATTGTCATCACAAGAATGTGAAATGGTAGCAAATATTGGTAATTTCTATAGTAGCCTGTGAAATAAAAAGCAGCTTTATATTTAAGAAAAGAGTAAACCTTCAGTCCGGAGGTGGTGTAAATGGGCTTATTTATGCCACCAATAAATGAATGCCACGTCAGATTTGTATTGAAAAACAAATACACTCTAGCTCACACAATTATATCTCAATTAAACTCAAAATCCTCAAACACGTACACACGATTCAGACCTAAAGAATAGCTCCTCCAACGCCTAAACCCATTACATCTCCTCCTCTCCTTTGAGCATCGGAGCTCCACCGTGCCGCTGGCGCCGCCGCACATGTCGTCTGTGAAGCTGACGCTGCCGCATCGGACCTAAGGTTTGTTCTTTTATGATTTTCTATTTCCCTAAACTTTGGATTTCGGGATTTTGATGGGTTTGGGATAATTTTTTGGATATCAATCTGTTTATATTGGTATGGGTTTTGTTATTTTGGCATGGATTTTGCTTTTTTTTTTTTTTTTTTTTGGGTATTTTCATGGGTTTTGATTAGATTCTTAAGTGGTAGGTTCAAACCCTAAAAAAAAAATCTGATTGTGGTTTTTATTTATTTATTTATTTATTGATATATGCAAAACAAATTGCTCTGGTGTCTTTGACTAAACTATTCCAACACTTAAATACCAGAAATTGAATGTTTGTGCTGTAATGGGTTAATATATCTAACTACTTAAATTGAATTTATCTTATGATAGGTGGTTGTATTTCAGGAGAACAGTGGCAAATTCAAAGGAATAGGTGTGTGGAAGCTTCCTACTGGGTTTGTTAATGAAGTGAGTACACCTTGAGTGCAATTCTTTACATATTCTTTAGAAACTTTTAGAAAATGGTTCAGTCTGTATTGAAATTTTCCATACACAGGGTGAGGACCTTTGTACATCTGTAATTAGGGAAGTGAAAGAAGAGACAGGAGTAAGTGATAAAAACACAATTTGTGGACTTAAATGAGTATGATATTTACATATGTGTAGGTTTAAACATGAAACAGTAAATCGAAGACTTCTGCTTTTATTTTGTTTCAGGTTGAGACAGAATTTGTTGAGGTTTTAGCATTCAGGTTAGAAAATTGCCTAGTACTAGCCAATTCACCTGCATATGAAGATATTATTGTTTTAGATGTGTGAATAGTCTTCCCTGTTTTAGATGTTGCATACTGAAAAATTTATTGGAACTTGTTACACTAAAAGTTAATGTTATTATATTGATTGTTTATAATAAAATTTTATGTCCTAATCTAACCAATAGAAAAAGAAATTGAGTGGTATATTCTCATCTTAACGAAATAAAGATTAAGCTTTTTGTTATCCTTAACGATAAAACTTACCAAACAGTTAATGAGTCTTTTCTGATATGATATACTCATTTTCAGGTGCCCACTACTGAAAGTCCAGGCTAAACCAGGAAGCCCCTAAGAAAAGGAATGGTGACAAAGATGATAACTGGGATGACTATGAAGTAGATCTTCCATACTGTAAACATTAGAAGAAGAAGAAGAGGAAGAAGAAGAAGAAGAAATACAAAAAAAGAAAGGGGGGGGGGGGTGTGAGAAGCTGTATCAAACACATTTTGGAATGCCACATCTGTGAGGTTTTCACTGTCTTGTTTTACAGGAAAGTGTTTTTTCACATGCTGTATATACTAACTTGAACCTACTGATATTAAGCCTTTTTTCTTTTCTTTCTTTTTAATGCTTACAAGTAGAGAATGGAGATTAGAAACCTCACAGATGTCACCGAACCATAAACCTCTTATTGATATTTAGTCCTGTTTTTTGGGGTACTAGTTGTGTAGAGCTGGCTGTAAACATTACTAGTAAGCTTGACAAAACTGAACTCATCTTAATCAAGCTTGGTCATTGAGAAAAATGCAATGAATCACTGAATCATCAAAATATAACCAAAAAAAAGTCAAGGAAGACCCACTCAATTGAGCCATGTCAATGAGCATGCTGTTGGGGGCATAAAAATTCTCCAAGAGGGCATCGTAATCTTTGCTACTAACCTTTGATAGGCAGAGATTCTATTTTATAGTTTAAGATTTTATTTTTTGTATCTAACAATATACATGATGTTACATCATTCAACATGAATAAATATAACTTAAAATTTATAAAATATCATTTAAAGTGAATAAATATAGCTTAAAATTTAGAATATTTAATGAAAGCTATGAAATAAAAAGGATCATAATCCTCATATAGGAATATGTATAATCTTAAATGGTGCCTTCTTTTATTCCCCCTTTTGACTAGTAAAATGGGGTATAAATTTGCCCCGGGGACACAACATTGTAGAGTCTTTAGCAGTGACTTTGAGAAGGAATAAAAATACAATACAAAAAATTATCCAAATATTGAGAACTCCAGAATAGGTTTGAGAGGGATCACTTCCCACCTTTCTCCTTATCTGCTTTCATCATAATCATCAAACAAAGTGTTATACCTTTAAAACACCCTGTTTTAAAATAAGTTACCTAGCAATTAGAAACTGCTGTGCTGGTACTGCAATTGGTTATGGCCTTTATTGCCATCGCTTAACTTTGAGACGGCTTATAATTACTCATCTCCAGCTGCAGTAACATTATAGGTATGGAGAGTCTTCATACTGTATATCAGTTTAATTCCCAGGAGAGAGAGAGAGGAAACAAACACAGACGAGGAAGAAGGAAAGAAGAAATCTAAATAGCCAAATAGTAAATCAATCATTAATTAGCACCTTTATTTACCAATATACATGCCTCATTGACATAAACACATCCTAAAAATTAAATATATGGACAAATTGTCATTTCCTAATACACTGACAACAACCTTAAACCTATCAAGCTGTCAGAAATCAACTACAGAAGCTCATCAACGTCACTTTTCTCGCAGAAGCCTTTCATGCCTTCAGGGTAAACCAATTATCTTTCATCTGCAGGAAATTACAGAGAAAGGTTAACTCCAGCACAACATCTACATATTCGTTTTGATACTTCATATAATAAATGAGACAACAAGGAGAACTCACGATGTAAGGAAAATGCTGAGTGCTAAAATCCTCTGGAGCACTCTCCATGAACAAGTTAATGAAGTAGAGAACAAAACTGCGGCATTCCTCACCATTTCTCTGTTGTGGCACCTAAAATTTTTAAAAAAAAAAAAAAAAAAAATCCACTTTCTTATTGTTCTGGGTGTAAATACAAGTGAAAAACAATAGGATTGAGGTGGAAATTAATCAAGAGCACGTATTAACGATCACCTTAGGCACCAAGAGAGGAATTTGATAAAGAGTCTTTACTCTCAAGCCTACCCTCTGCTTTATAGATGTCCAATACAAATCTGAAGGAAATTAAAAAAATAAAAAATCAAAATCAAAACATTGAATAAACAATTATACCAACACATGGAGGCAGGTTTTGGCAAACATACTTTCTTATATCTGGTTCAAGCTGCCCTGGGTTTGCCTCCTCAAGTGAGTCCAGCAACAACATGCACGGTGTTCTTGTTTCTGATTTTGTGCTCTCACCAAAGTGGCAGAAGATCAAGAGACTCTAGTGACGCCTAAAGAAATGGTATTTGAAACAATAAAATCCGATTATATCTCTAGGACAAAGAAACAAGGCAGCATCATAAAATCCCATCCATTGACAATAAACAAAATGTTCACAGTCAAGTTAATGGAAAAAAACCTACCAGCAAACAATAGGAACCAAAACATATTTCTTTGAAATAATGTCTTTCTTCTGAATCCATGTTAGCACCTTGGTTTTATAGGCCGATTTCCTATGTAACTCAAACCATAAGCAATCGAGGTATGTAAAGGATGTTTTCTTATCTTCTGAAAAGCTCACTTCATTAACAAACCCAATAGGAAGCTTCCACACGCCTATTCCTTTGAATTTGCCACTGTTCTCCTGAACTACAACCACCTATCATAAGATAAATTCAATTTAAGTTGAACTACAACCACCTATCATAAGATAAATTCAATTTAAGTAGTCAGATATATTAACCCATTACAGCACAAACATTCAATTTCTGGTATTTAAGTGTTGGAATAGTTAAGTCAAAGACACCAGAGCAATTTGTTTTGCACATATGAAAAAAAAAAAAAAAAAAAAAAAAAAAAAAAAAAAAACCACAACCAGATTTTTTTTTAGGGTTTGAACCTACTACTTAAGAGTCTAATCAAAACCCATGAAAGTACCAAAAACAAAAAAGCAAAATCCATGCCAAATCAACAAAACCCATACCAATATAAACAGATTGATATCCAAAAAATTATCCCAAACCCATCAAAATCCCGAAATCCAAAGTTTGGGGAAATAGAAAATCATAAAAGAACAAACCTTAGGTCCGGTGCGGCGGCATCAGCTCCATAGACGACGTGTGCGGCGGCGCCAGCGGCGCGGTGGAGCTCCGGTGCTCAGAGGAGAGGAGGAGATGTAATGGGTTTAGGCGTTGGAGGAGATGTTCTTCAGGTCTGAATCGTGTGTATACGTGTTTGAGGATTTTGAGTTTAATTGAGATAAAATTGTGCGTGCTAGAGTGTATTTGTTTTTCAATACAAATCTGACGTGGCATTTATTTATTGGTGGCGTAAATAAGCCTATTTACGCCACCTCCGGACTGAAGGTTTACTCTTAAGAAAAAGCTAATCTAATTGTAGTAGCAGCTTTGCGCATATGCACATGAGCCAACTCTCATGTGTTAATGGTATCTTCCTTGCATTCTCATCTAATAATGGAAGTAATAGTATCAATAAGACTCAATTACAAATTACACCCTCTACTTGACCTCTTTATTTTCATCCTTAAAAGGTTTTTTTTTTGAATTTTTTCCCTCTAACTTTAAATTCAGTGTTCAATATGGTCCTTCCATCCAATTCGGTAGATTGAGTTTTGTTGAGTTCCTCAAAATGATGCAATTTTGATTTTTCTTTCCCATTTTGCCTCTCATTCTTTTTTCTTTTTCTTCTTTAAAATTTTCATCTTTCAAACACTTATAGAACCACACCAAATGCAAGCCAGAAACCTCACATGAGAAAAATAAATGCAAGCCTGGTGTCGTTGGAGGTGGTGAGGAGAGGGGAAATGCAAGTCCACTTAAACTCTATGTTGGTAAAATGCTTTAAACTCTCTCCAACTAAGCCCATGCCACCAGTTTTGGTAAAACAGCAATCATAGCCACAGTGAAACTCAATCGTAACTACCACTCTATTCAAAACACAAAATTCCAATCCACCCAATCGAGATTCTATTGCCCAAAATGCTGCCCAATAAGCGTAACTAAATTTAGTGGGGAGAAAGAGAGAGAGAGCAGAATTATAGTGAATGGATACTTGCTAGAACTTCAGCTCAATTTTAATATTAAATGGAAACAAATTTTTATCAATTGTATTAGTAATCTTAAAGCAAGCAAAAAAATGCAAATTTAGGGTCACTACATAAAGAAGCAATCGTCAAAATCAAATATCTTTACAATTTAACAATTCAGCATCAGCCTTAGTTATAACTCATTGAAGTTGTCTATTCAGTAATTCAATTTAAAAAAAAAAAAAAAAAAAAAAAAAAAAAAAAAAAAAAAAAAAAAACTAAACTTGGCTCAGACAAAATAGAGCTTCAATTCAAGCTAACACTATTAATTTGGCCAAAAGCATAGAACAACACAAAAGAGAGAGACTTGGGTGGTCTTATGATTGAGGTACAAGTAAGTAACAAAAGTTGTAATATCTCAAACTTAAACAAACAATCACAAAAACTGAAACCCATGAGTCTTTCCTTCCCAGCTGCTTAAAAAAGACACGGTTACTTACAGAATGAATTCAAGTTTTGAAAAGCCAATTTCACGACAACCCAATTACAAGAAACAGATGTTATTTATGAAAAGAAATTCTAGAAATAGGAAATTATGCTTTAAAAAGTAGACTTAGCCGGCGGAATAAATTATTAGATGGTTACCTGAGAATGAGATGGACCTAGATGCGGCGAGAATAAACGGCACGGCGGACGGAGCTGAGGAGCAACGGCGCGAAGAGATGGCAGTGAGAGAACATAAGGATTGAATAATATGCGGGAAGGAAGGAGTGAAAAGAAGAAGAAGAAGAAGAAGAGGGTTTTGGGCCAAATTATCAAATCTATAGCTACGAAGTTTGGGCCTTGGAGTTTGGGGTTTGTTTGCTATTCACATATTGAAAATTTTGAGGATTTGGGGTGTAATTTTGAAGCATTTGTGGGCCATTGGACCTTTTATTTATTTATTTATTCATATCTTAGTGACAAGGGGCCCAAAATGTAATAATAATAATTAGGGTGCTATTCATTTCTGTTTAAAGATAATAAGTGAGTTCTCACATATTAAGAGTATGTGGTCTCGTTTGGGAGTGTGTAAAGTGCTACTATAGTCACGTCCAGATAGGAAAGCCATATTAGTCGCACCATCTACCCTTTTTTTAATAACCAAAATAAATAAATAAATAAATAAATAATAACTAAGGTGTTATTATGATTACGATCAGGTAGGGATGTCGCACTGGTCGTCCTTTAACCATTTTTTGTTTTAAATAAAAAAAATGATCATACAACAATGTAATCATGATTTTATTTTAATAGCCATGATAATTATATTACTAAGGATAAGGTAAATATCCAATGCATTGAGTAGAATACTAGATGGACATGAGGCCATTTTCTCTATATATTCATGTCGCATTGGAGTACTGGATGCAAGTCAAATCCTATTATCAAAACAGCACTTTGGCCCTCAACGTGTAGACTTGCTTCCTAGTAAGCATATTTCACTCCTGTACAGTGTAACAAATACCTCATAATTTCTTAATACGTAGAGAATTCCTAATTCTAAGATAGTTGAGGATATTTAATTATTTATAACATATAAAATAGAAAGAGGGAGACAATTGGAACATGGGACTAGGGATACTGGGGCAGTATGGAAAAAAAAAACATTTTCCGTTGTAAGAAAAAACCATCACAAGTAAAATATAAGGTTATTTTAAACAATTATATATATGGAGATAAACTATCTTTTTTAGTTTTGTTGAGAAGGCCAACAAAAGTAACTTTCTTTTTTTCATACATGGACCGTTATACTATTCAAGTTTACTTATGTGGAGGCTTAGGCCCTGAAATTTTAAATATTGAACTACAATGTGTAAGTTTCAGAATATCTAAATTTACTCACAAATCCAAACATGTAATAATTCAGTAAAAAGCTCCAAAAAAAAAATTGGACTACCTAAGATAAAACATAAACAATAACACTCATGACATAACTAATTACTCTTAAAATAAAGTTTAAACTTCTAATACATATAGAAAATTCTTTAAGAGTTATCATAAATTTCAAATCACAATGATAGTCCACTTGAAGATGTAGTGATCATGTCCTAACAATATCTTGTGACAATTATGAGCAGTTAATATAAAAAATGTAGGTAAAATAGAGTAATAAGCTTAAGAGTCTATTTGGATACCGCTTATTTTGCTAAAACTAAAAACTTATTGCTGAAAGTACTATAGATAAAGGTAAAAGTTAATTGAAATAATATAGTAGAGCTTATAAATAGTGTCACAAAGTGCAATGGGACCCATAAATAGTAGCAAAAATAAACTGAATAATGAAATAATTTTAATTTTTAATCCTAACTCAAACGCACAATAAAGACTAGTAAATAATAAATCGCACATGAGCGGGGTTACTGGAAAGTAATAATCATCATAAACCATCAAGGTATCAACTACAACCATAACATCCATCTTAGCAACACCCCAACTTTCACACTATTAAATAATTCAAATTATGGTCCACCTATTGCTACCATGGGCAGTCATTAAAATTATTTAACAGCAAAGAATCGAATCAAAGAATTGCATACAGACGCAAAGAGAGTTTAATAAAATTATTAAAATATAGTCATCCAAATAGATAATAGAATGTGTAAGGACATGATTCGTGGCGGACCGTAACAGTGTTGGGTTCGCACGTAAAAAGGCTCAAACAATATCATTTGTAGAGCGTGGGTTTGAAAGGCTAGGTTTTGGTCGCCAAACGGTGGGTTTACGTGATATGCATACATGGTTAAGTCGTCTTCGCCTTAGGAGTCTTTCTCCTAGAGGCGGGCTGGGAGGCTCTGATTTTTGGCCATTTTTCCCAGCCCCTTCCCTAGTTTGCTTACTTTTCCTTTTATACTAGCCTATGTTCCTTATCCTTCGTCCACGTGTAGGATCGACTTTTCCCAGACTGATACTTGTCCCATCAGCCCATACCCAAAGTGGTTGGGGGTGGTTGTAAAATCTGAAGAGTATGGCTCTGTCAGGTGCAGAGTATTGAATGGCTGTAAGAGCAGCTTTCCCAGGTCGTTATATTTCCCAGCGTACCCTTTTCTAAATATCATAGATATTTTAGATTTTTTCCAAAGTTATTTCTATACCATTTTTGCCCTTTCCTCTTGTGAGATCTCGATTATGCCGAGGACTGAGTCGTCCTCAGCTGTGTCCCAAAGCTATTTCGTATTTGTATTGCCGAGCTTGGGCCATCACCCTCCTCGACTTGGGCCTTTGGACCCCAACAAGTAAATGGGCCTGGCCCACGGATTATTGGGCCCCACAATAGCCCCTCAAAACCCTGCTGCCCAACCAATTAGTTGGAGATGAGGGTTTTGATAATACCAAGCCTTTATTATAGCTCGTTCAACTCAGTCCTTCATCAATGTTGACGTTTCTTCGTCTACCCAGGAAATGTACCGGTCTACGAGACATTCCTCTTGAGTTTATTCACGACGCGCTCATGCCGTTTGACTATCCAAAACGTGCTTTTAATGACTTCTATTTACGAGACTATTTAAATTCGACGGTTTGTTTGATGAGGTGGGGAAGTGAAACGGGTACATCTTTGTTTAAAGATTCTCTTGGAAATCTGGACAAATTTAATACCTTCTGTTTTGCCCTTCCTATAAGAAGACAAGTTAGGAGGCTATCACTCTCATACAGAGACCCTTTTTTATCCTTCTGAGATCTAAAATCCTTAGCCTCCCCTAGAGTTTACTTTACCCACTAGTTATACACTAAATCGTGATACGCTCACCACAACAACGAGTAATGAAGGAACCATACCCTCCCCGTAAACACCATGTTCCAATAAAGCTCGTAATGGCTCGGTCAGGGCAGGGATGGCGAAGACTCAAAATCTGTCTCACCTTCCTTTCAGCCAAAATCCGAAGCAGGGGCTCGTCACGTCAAACCTTCGGCGTGACCGAGCCGAGGACACCCATTATCAGTACCAGCCACTCTCTGATGAGCATAGCTAACATGGCACCAGTGTGTTAGGAGTCAGGATTGAGGTAGGGACTAAGTGCCCTTACTTCTTCCTCTCTTCGTTCACTGGTGCCTCCTTTTACCTCTCTTTCTTCTTCTTTCCACCACCAGATCCATCCTGGTGCTTTTCCTTCTCCCTCTTTTACTCCTTTTTCTTTCTTTTCATCTCTTCCCTCTTCTTCTCCTCCTTCTTTTCATTCATCTCCACCATCTTCTTCATTCATCTCCTCCATCTTCTTCTGAAGAAGGTCCTTCTCTCAATATGGGCGCTACTGAGGCAGAGTTTAGAAGGACTTCGAAAACGAGTTTAAAAAGACATCTGACTGTTTACTTATCTGTATTGTTTTTTTTTTTTTTTTATTGTTTCGGCAATCCACCTTTTGTATAGGCTTGTTTAAGCCCCTCTTTGTACGTTGTAATACATCTTTATATTAATAAAAATTGTTATCACTTTACTTCACATGTTCTATCTCTATATTTCCGAAATGATAACGCAATGAATAGACATACAATCTTGCGAATTTTTCTTTTATTTTTAAACCGTGACCGACGTCTAGGACCAAAGTCCCAGTTAATAAAAAGATCTTGCTCTGTGTTTATAAAAACAATCCGGCTTAATAATACTGAATCGAATAAGTGATACTTAGGGCTGAAACTCCCATTAGGCAGGAAAAGAAAGGACATTATGATGAGCTTACTGAGTCGGCCTAGCACAATACCGCCGACCTTAGAGTACAATACTTGGGGCCATAATCCCTTATCAAAGAGAAATGCGCTATTATGAATTTGCGAGTGTTGTTCGGCACAATAATATAGCATTTGAGTCAATGACACCTAGGGCCAAAAATACTTGCTAAGAAAAAGATATCACCATAACTTTAATAGAGTTGTTTGGCACAACAATGCTGACCTATGAAAAACGATACTTACCCCAAAACTAGCCGAGATGATAACTGAATGCTCGATGCGGTGTAGGAAGTAACCATCCGAAGACATATCACCCGCAAAATGAACAGCCCCCCTAGGTTGCTGAATAGTGGGGCGTTTCACCATCTTCTTAACATTCTTATTGGTTTTAACCTTTTACAGTATTTGAGCCGAGGATTGAGTAACTTAGAATTTTTATTAAATAGCCGACCTTATGAAACTCAATCTTTTTCTCATCCGAGTAATTGGTTTCCCCATAGGCTTGAGTCCGAGGACCATACAATACCTTGGTTCTGTCCAAAACTCAGTTTTCTCATCCGAGTAGTTGGTTTCCCCATAGGCTTGAGTCCGAGGACCATACAATGCCTTGGTTCTGTCCAAAACTCAGTTTTCTCATCCAAGTAGTTGGTTTCCCCATAGGCTTGAGTCCGAGGACCATGTGATGCCTTGGTTTTGTCCAAAACTCAGTTTTCTCATCCAAGTAGTTGGTTTCCCCATAGGCTTGAGTCCGAGGACCATGTGATGCCTTGGTTCTGTCCAAAACTCAGTTTTCTCATCCAAGTAGTTGGTTTCCCCATAGGCTTGAGTCCGAGGACCATGTGATGCCTTGGTTCTGTCCAAAACTCAGTTTTCTCATCCAATTAGTTGGTTTCCCCATAGGCTTGAGTCCGAGGACCATGCAACGCCTTAGTTCTGTCCAAAACTTAGTTTTCTCATCCAAGTAGTTGGTTTCCCCATAGGCTTGAGTCCGAGGACCATGCAACGCCTTAGTTCTGTCCAAAACTCAGTTTTCTCATCCAAGTAGTTAGTTTCCCCATAGGCTTGAGTCCGAGGACCATGCAATGCCTTGGTTCTGTCCAAAACTCAGTTTTCTCATCCAAGTAGTTGGTTTCCCCATAGGCTTGAGTCCGAGGACCATGCAATGCCTTGGTTCTGTCCAAAACTTAGTTTTCTCATCCAAGTAGTTGGTTTCCCCATAGGCTTGAGACCGAGGACCATGCAACGCCTTGGTTCTGTCCAAAACTCAGTTTTTTCATCCAAGTAGTTGGTTTCCCCATAGGCTTGAGTCCGAGGACCATGTGATGCCTTGGTTTTGTCCAAAACTCAGTTTTCTCATCCAAGTAGTTGGTTTCCCCATAGGCTTGAGTCCGAGGACCATGCAATGCCTTGGTTCTGTCCAAAACTCAGTTTTGATAAGTAGTTGGGGAATTTTATCCCCTCGGCTATGGCGTAGGATCTGGTTTAAAGGGACCAGCCCCTCGGCCAAGCCCCTGGAACCATCCGTGCTATTGACGCTACAAAGCGCAGCCCTTAGTGAAGAAACGTAGCCCCTAGTGGGACTTTACTCTAAAACACTATATCCAACTACTGAAAATGATGTGAAGGATGGTATCAACCCACCACCAGTGCCAAGACACAAGCCTTCCCCACAGACGTCGCCAATTGTAAGGACACGATTCGTGGCGGACCGTAACAGTGTTGGGTTCGCACGTAAAAATGCCCAAACAATATCATTTGTAGAGCGTGGGTTTGAAAGGCTAGGCCTTGGTCGCCAAACGGTGGGTTTACGTGATATGCATACATGGTTAAGTCGTCTTCGCCTTAGGAGTCTTTCTCCTGGAGGCGGGCTGGGAGGCTCTAGTTTTTGGCCATTTTTCCCAGCCCCTTCCCTAGTTTGCTTACTTTTCCTTTTATACTAGCCTGTGTTCCTTATCCTTCGTCCACGTGTAGGATCGACTTTTCCCAGACTGATACTTGTCCCATCAGCCCATACCCAGAGTGGTTGAGGGTGGTTGTAAAAGTTGAAGAGTATGGCTCTGTCAGGTGCAGAGTATTGAATGGCTGTAAGAGCAGCTTTCCTGGGTCGTTATATTTCCCAGCGTACCCTTTTCTAAATGTTATAAATATTTTAGATTTTTTCCAAAGTTATTTCTATACCATTTTTGCCCTTTCCTCTTGTGAGATCTCGGTTATGCCGAGGACTGAGTCGTCCTCGGCTGTGTCCCAAGGCTACTTCGTATTTGTATTGCCGAGCTTGGGCCATCACCCTCCTCGGCTTGGGCCTTTGGATCCCAACAAGTAAATGGGCCTGACCCACGGATTATTGGGCCCCACAAAATGTAATAAGAAAGGACATAGTTTTACAAAAATACTCCATACAAGCAATAAGGACAATCTCTACAAGTCAAGTTCACTCAACCATAATATGAAAACTAGCTCACATTTCAATGGATTCATTACAATAAAATAACAAGAAAAATAAGGAAAGTAGTATGTAAAGTCCTACAAGAATTTATTATCCAACTTTATATCACACATTGACCTCTACATATGGGATTTTTTTTTTTTTTTTATAAGCTCATATGGAAATTATTTAGTCTGTTAAAAGTCCCACTTTATGTTTACAAGAATTTATTACCAAACTTTTATATCACACTTTGACCTCTACATATGGTCTTCCTTTGCTTGATTTTTTCCAAACCAATATTTACACACCCAATAATAGTCTGATCTTCTTTATTAAAGAGAACTATGAGTTGAATCTCTCTCATAATTAATATAACTATCGAATTAAATAAAAAAAAAAAAATTTCAAGACTTTAAAATTGCTGTCGTTTTCCCACTATTTCCAACTTCCAAAATTCACTGTCAATAAATCTGGCATTGGCTTAAGCCCCTCATCAAGACAATAATAAATTAGATAGAGTCAGCAACTGAAGCTGGAAAAATGTACTTCCTATCATGTGAGTTACAGTGGAGAGAAGTAGTTTATTTATTCTACTAGTCAGATTTCTATTATATTAAACAGTTTTTCTATATACAAAATTAAAATCCATGCTCATGCATCAACGACCAAAGATGCTTTGATAATGTTATTAATTAAATTAAAATAACAACAACAAACAAAAAGTCAAAAGGAAAGTTACTAGTAATACATTTGGCCCATTTTACAGGGTGGACATAATTATTTATATATGAAACCTCCCAAAATTTGACCTGAAAGCCATGGAATATAGATCTTTGAGACAATACCCAGATGAAATCTGAGCCTGAATTTTGAGCTGCAATGGCAAAGTTGTTAGCTTTGGGGTTAGTGGCGGTGTTGGGATTGGTAGGTCTGGGCATTGAGGGTGTGGAAACGGGTCAAAAGGCTCCATGGAGGATTCACACGCTGTTCTCGGTGGAGTGCCAGAACTACTTCGATTGGCAAACTGTGGGGCTCATGCATAGCTTCAAGAAGGCCCAGCAACCAGGGCCAATAACAAGACTGCTCAGCTGTACGGACGAGGAGAAGCAGAAATACAGAGGGATGGATTTGGCTCCAACTCTTGAGGTCCCTTCTATGAGTAGACACCCCAGGACTGGTGACTGGTAATTCTTCATCATCATCTCTTTCAACTTTTTTTTTTTTTCAAGTGTACTCTTTTTTTTAGTAGTTTGGTGTCTGAATTTGGTATTGAATTCTGGGTTTCCCTTGAAATTCTTGATAGTTTTTTATGGCAATAATAAATGGGTTTGGCCTAAAAATGTCATTTTGCAAGTTTTGCTAATCTCTTATATAAATCATGTTTTTGGTAATTCATGATCATCTCTTTCATCTCCCCAAGAGCACTCTTCTTTTTGTAGTTTGGTGTCTGGATTTGGTATTAAATTATGGGTTTGCCTCGGAATTCTTTATTGGTTTTCGGCAAAATAAATGGGTTGGTCTAAAAATGTCATACTTAGTTATGATTTTGCAAGTTTTGCTAATCACTTATATGAGTCATGTTTATGGCAATTCATGATCATCTCTTTCACTTCCCCAAGAGCACTCAGTTTTTTAGTAGTTTGGTGCCTTGATTTGGTATTAAATTATGGGTTTGCTTCGGAATTCTTTATTGGTTTTTGGGTAATAATGATGGGTTTGGGCTAAAAATGGAATACTTAGCTATCATTTTGCAAATTTTGCTCACTTGTTGTATGCATTAACTTTCATTTGCTTTGGAAATGGCCTAAAAGCCTAAACGGATGGGACCTTTTCCTTTCTACCAAATTTTGAAGTTTTAATGTACTTGGTGCTTTTCCTGTTTTATGTCAATACTGATTTGATATGGTTTAGAGGTGTGGAAAGGAGAGGTGAAAATTTGATGATTTATTTGATTTTTGTGCCATGGGAAGCAAAATTTAGTAAAGCTGTGCAGAGTAGGAGGAGAGGTGAAGTGGGATAATTGAGAAGGAAGATAGCACAGGGGACAGGGATAGAATAAAATTTTACTGAATAGGGGAGACTAAAATTGAGAGGGATATAGCTAAGGTGGAGGAGAAGGATTTGCAAGATTTGAGTATAGAGGGCGCAACCATAGATTATATGAAAAAGCACATCAAACCATTTTGGGTGTGAGTCTGGTTAGCAGTGAGAGAGAAGAAGGGACGAGAACTACTCTGTGTTAAAGGTGGACATGGTTTATTGCTGGCGGCACCATTGGCTTGGCGTTGGCAATTGAGTAATGTTGTTTAAGTGCTATGTTTCTTATCTTGCTGATAATGCCCGAAAAAGTTCTTAGTTCTCCTGAATATAGACTTCTTACATCATATGCTTAGGTTCTGATATTACAGTTTGTGGAAATGGTTTCTATATATTTTGCTTCTTGCCAAAGATATAAGATTTTCAAGAGCTTCTTTGGTGTTTGTGCTCATTGAGATCATTCTATATAATTCAATTTATCTACCAAAAGAAGGGCCTGCCTTACAAAATTTCAGCATACAGGCATTAACTACTTTGTTTCCTGCTCTTGCTTCCTATTCCTTCTGCTGTATGCTTCTTAGTGGGTTGTTTGCACACTGATGTTATTCTCAAATTTTACAATAATGGTTGTCTTCCCATAAACTTTTTCCTTTATTTTTGTGTTGGTGCTAGCTTCTCTATAGAAAACATTTTTATACCTTACAGTTTTGGGGAACCCTTTCTATAAAGGGGGGCAAAATAAAGTAAAAATCTTTTGATTGGTTTTGCAGGTACCCTGCGATTAACAAACCTGCTGGAGTAGTGCACTGGCTTGAAAATAGTAAAGATGCAGAGAATGTTGATTGGGTTGTGATTCTGGACGCAGACATGATCATTCGTGGCCCAATAATACCTTGGGAGCTTGGTGCTGAGAAAGGCAGACCTGTTGCAGCTTATTATGGGTATCTAAAATCTCTCTCTCTCTCTCTCTGTGTCTCTCTTGGTATAAGTATTACTGTGGCAAAGCAGGGTATCCTCCCATGGTAATTTTCTGAACTGTCAGTACTTCAAAGGTGATTATTGGTAAAGCTACACATTTACTACAACTAGGGGATGACCATAAGGATCAATTTTTTTATTTCCTTGTAAAAAATTTTCATTATAATGTTTGCACTTGACATTCTTAAGGTGTTACATGAAGGAGACTGACTAGTTTTGTAAATAGCAATTGTCAGATGAAGATGGCCAAAATAAAAAATGAAAACATGAGAGCTTTTCTGTTCTGGCATTGGGGTCATTCTTCTTAAACCTTAGTTTGGAGGATTTCATGAAGCAGTAGATTTATCTTGATTCAGATTTCTATGTTCTTTTGGCCCCTTTTGGGGATTGTTGCAATCAATTCATATTCAAGTAATAAATTTCTCCTTTAGGTATTTGATTGGATGCGATAATATACTAGCTAAGTTGCACACAGAACACCCAGAGCTATGTGACAAAGTTGGTGGGCTTTTAGCCATGCATATAGATGATCTTCGAGCCTTGGCTCCTATGTGGCTTTCAAAAACAGAAGAAGTGCGAGAAGATAGAGCTCACTGGGCAACCAATATAACTGGTGATATATATGCAAAAGGGTGGATCAGTGAGATGTATGGATACTCTTTTGGTGCAGCAGAAGTAAGTTGGTTTAAATATCTCCCTTCAACAAATTTTCTGCCCTTTTCTAATCCAGATGTGAACCTAGTACTTATCTCAACTCCATTCTACCCATCTTAAACGTGAGCTGTACTCGATATCTTAACGGGTTTGATGTATTAATTTTCTTTGGGATTTTCAGGTCGGACTTCGTCACAAGATCAATGATAACTTGATGATATACCCAGGCTATATTCCAAGAGAGGGAGTTGATCCTATACTTTTTCACTATGGCTTGCCATTCACAGTGGGAAATTGGTCTTTTAGTAAATTAGATCACCATGAAGATGATATAGTCTATGACTGTGGTCGGCTCTTTCCTGAACCCCCGTATCCTAGAGAGGTATATTATCAATAAAAAATAATTATTCATCTTAGTAGAGGAAACAATTTGTGTTAAGTAGCAGCCCATTAATAATGTGTCAAAGCCCACATACTAAAGATTCAATATAATGCAGTTATCTACATGGAAAAATTACATTCAAAAGTTTGATTTTTTTTTTGGGTAAATTATGTTTTTGTAGTCGGTATGGGGGAAACTTAAGATCCTTTCCTTGTGCAGGTGCAACTCATGGAATCTGATCCAAATAAAAGACGGGCCCTATTTTTAAGTATAGAATGCATTAACACTTTGAATGAGGGTCTCTTATTACAACACAAAGCAAATGGATGCTCTAAACCTGGTTGGTCAAAATATTTGAGCTTTATAAGGAGCAAAACTTTTGCTGAACTTACTCGACCAAGATTTCTGACTCCTCCTACCCTACAAACTATGGATGAATCAATACAGACTGTACAGAAGCAGGTCATTGATAAGCCTGGGAAGAAATATCCAAAAATTCACACCATTTTCTCCACAGAATGTACCACATACTTTGATTGGCAGACTGTAGGACTTGTCCACAGCTTTCACCTAAGTGGCCAACCAGGAAATATCACACGACTTCTCAGCTGTACTGATGAAGACTTGAAGAAGTATACTGGTCATGATCTGGTTCCCACCCATTATGTTCCATCTATGAGTCGACATCCATTAACAGGCGATTGGTAATTCTATATTCTTCATAAAATTTCTTTCAGTTCTGATAGATTTGTTACAGGTCATGATATTCATTTCACTGTTGGAATCCAGCCATTTGTTTAATGTAAATGTGCTGTCCTGTTTTTAGTTTGCGTGTCTACCACTATCCTCAGTAACATCTTCTGTTAAGCTCAAAAAAATATTAGAACTTTAGCAACTGTCATCTAATTGTTATACTTTTTAAATTTCCTTTACTCCCTTGAACTTAAGCAAATGTGCCTTAGTTTAACTTGACTTCACCATTTCATCTGATCAGTTTACTTCTGATGTTTCTAATTATGTTAAAAATATTGACAAATTTGTTTTTGTTCAATTTTACCATACAAGTTCTTCCAAAATATCTATTTAACTCTTTCATTGAATTATTTTGAACTCACATACATACATACCATGTGTATCATGGCACCAAAGAGAAAGACATGCCCCCCCCACCCCTCTGGAAAAAAAAATCTGACCAGTTTTTGTGATACTGATTTTGGTAACGCTGGTTTCCCTCCCCAGCCAAGTAGAAGTGATGGCAGGATAAGTAGAGGAGGATAATAATCTTGCTTTTGTTTGTTCCATGTCAGGTATCCAGCAATCAATAAACCTGCTGCAGTCCTTCACTGGCTTAACCATGCAAACATCGATGCAGAGTTCATAGTAATTCTTGATGCTGATATGATCTTGAGAGGTCCGATTACACCATGGGAGTTCAAAGCAGAACGTGGGCGGCCAGTTTCAACTCCCTATGAGTAAGATACAGTAATCTATATCTCCCTCACAATTTTGTATTTTTTGTGTAGGCACTCAAATGTAATTTGGGCATTGCTTTGTGTGTAATGTATTTTTGCATGTCGGGCACCGTGCTTTAGCACATGTTTGTGAGTTTATGCTCAAGTGTTATGCCTGCATTGGAAGTTCCATGTGATTTAATATAACTATTGTATTATGCTCTATATATGCCAGCTACCTCATTGGCTGTGATAATGAGCTTGCGAAACTCCATACTCGCCATCCTGAGGCATGTGACAAGGTTGGAGGTGTAATCGTCATGCATATAGATGATCTCCGGAAGTTTGCTATGCTATGGTTGCATAAAACCGAGGAGGTCCGGGCTGACAAAGCTCAGTATGCTACAAATATCACAGGAGATATATATGCATCTGGATGGATTAGTGAGATGTATGGTTACTCATTTGGTGCAGCAGAGGTAAGTTGTTTCTGGTGAAGCAACTCATTTGTGTGGATTCTAGTTTTGTCATAGAATGTTGCAAAATTATCTATATGCCTAGAAGAGTTTTAGGTTTCTTTGAAAATGACTATAATACTCTGACGTGGGTACCTCTCCATCCCACTCTCTTTCTTCTTCCTTTCCATGCAGTTGAAATTAAGGCATATCATTAACAAGGAGATATTGATATACCCGGGATACATTCCTGAACCTGGTGTCAGTTATAGAGTTTTCCACTACGGATTGGAGTTTAAAGTTGGGAATTGGAGCATTGACAAGGCAAACTATAGAAATGTTGACATGATCAATAAATGCTGGGAAAAGTTTCCAGACCCACCAGATCCTTCAACACTTGATCAGGCTGATGAGGACATACGACAGCGGGACCTGCTTAGCATAGAATGTGCAAAGACACTAAATGAGGCACTACATCTGCACCATAAGAGAAGGAACTGCCCTGATCCTAGTACCATTTCCACCTCAAACTTGAATTCAGGCAAGGATGACACAATGTCAAGGAAATTCGGTAGTTTTGATGAAATAACTGCTTCTAGAAGCAACCAGATGCCAAAGAATAATTCTCACGAACCGTCAAAACCTGCTATGATAGATGGGACATTTAGTTCTTTCAGGTTTTGGGTTGTTGCTCTATGGGTGTTTGCCGGCCTGGGTTTCTTAGCAGTCATGTTTGTGGTGTTTTCTGGTCCTAAAAGAAGAGGAACAAGGGGTAAAATTTACAGAAACAAGAGAAGATCCTCATATGCAGGATACTCGGATATGAATGGACGTGATAGACAAATTCGCAGTGCTGATGCATCCTTATGACATTTATTTTTTGGGGAGTTATAGTTTGAGAACCACACCATGTGAAAGAAGACAAGCTACATCAGAAGATTGAGACGAGTGATGAGAAGTAGAGTAACTGAGTGTACACTTTGTTGAATCAGCTAGACTAATCCATTCTAGCGTTCAGCCTCCGAATATATTTTAGCAGTTTTCGCTGTAGTCAAAAACTCAAGATGGACATGGGAAATAGGACACCCAAAAGGAAACGTAGCATTTGTATACCTAGGGATTCTTATCTGTATCAAATTCTACAATTGCTTACTCTTTGGTTAATGTTATATGTTTGATGCTTGTACACTTACATAATAAAGTATAATCTATGTTACAGAAATTTGGATGCTCGGTATTCCATGCAGATCTTTTTCTTTTTGATAACTAGTGTTGGTAATACAAATTTACGAATACAAGCTTGTATTAGAGGCTCCTCAAGAAGACTAAAATTGTTTTCAAGTATCAGTGTTCTTTACAAACGGTAGGAGAATTCACAAACCAAAATGTGAGCCATGAGCACGTCACGTAGCAAAAACTCATGGGCCGTGAGGTTGACCTTGTGAAGCAAATAGGAGTATGGACCATAAGAAGCCCAATTATTAAAGTAAGAAAAGATATGGCCCATGAGCCCAATCAGTGAAGAGAATATTTCGGGTTGAAAAGTCCACACAGTGAAGTGAAGTCCATGCATCATAAATCCATATTGTGAAGAAAAAATTCAGAGATTTTGAGGCCCAATCACGAAGTGACGTAAGAATCCACAGAGGTTCGCTGCATATAGAGAATTTGGACCAAATATATATATATAACCCGTGTGACCAAACATTTAATGAGTCATTTGGGCTTTGTGCAAGTTTGGTCTAACACCCATGTTTGGTAACATAATATTTGAGTTGCCATGGGTTGACCGAATAAAAAACTACGTCACGTTATCAGACAGCAAAAAATGAGATCTCAATATTTAATAGGCGTCCCACAATAAGTAAGATCCACACACCCTAAAGTCACAATCGTTATTTATTTATTTATTTATATAGAATCGTAGATGGGCTTAGGCCTTAAGGAACACCGTTTATTATGTGAGCTCTACACTATGATGGAGATGCTACATGTAGCAAATACATAAGATGCCACATAGATAATATAAATAACATAAAATCATAATCTTTAAAAAAAAAAAAGAAATCAGAATCAATCATGAAAGGAAAAAATGAAAAATTTAAAATGTAAAGGATAAAAAATGAAAACAATCCAAAACAATTTAGGGCTAAAAGTATACTATAATCTATTTTTTTAATAAGTCTAATGATACTAAAAATTTAGTTTTTTTTTTTTTTAACAAATAACTGTCTCTTTAATCCTCACAAAATTAAGTTATATGTATTAACACTTTTTAAGTTATGAATGGTATACAATATAAATTATATGAGTGGTGTGAGCGGTAGATCATAATTAAAGGATGACTTTATATCCTCGAATATTGTGAAATAAATTATAAAAAATTTCCTATGTCCTTTAACATTTTTATTTATTTTCACAAGCATTTTCGTGTTAGTAAAGGCCATTGTGTTCCATAGTTTACCAAGCTATCCTACCTAGGATGGATGTCCACATTCAACAACATTTTGTTTCGTTAGTTGTTTATGGTAATGTTGCAACTACTGGTTGTTCAGCCGGTTACATCTCCACCTTCTCCAATCTAACTACCACTCACTGCCAATTTTCTCTCTCTCTCTCTCATTAACATTAGACCAATAAATAATAATCAACTATAAAAGTAAAACGGACTTAATTAATGCTTAGAGTATATTGGAAGAGGACTCTTCAAATTCAAATTTAACCAACAATTGGGCGTTGTAGAGATCCTGTTTTTTAATGTCAAACACGTGGGACACACATCAAGCTTTAAAGTGTTGGAGCTACTCCAAACATTGTTGGGAGGCCCCACTTTCAGAAATAAAAGAATGCACTACACTATACTTTTTCCTCATCTGGCTGTCCTACTTTTCCACAAAGATAGGCTCAATGTTGCTTTCCGTTTGAATTTCAAATTTGAATCATACCCATACGAGAAAGACAACATAGAATAATAGAGAAGAAGCACAAGAGTTCTAACGTTTGGATCTTTTGAGTTTTAACAGTTGAATAAGCATGGGAGACTCTGCTTGTCTCATGCAACCATTCTCATACACTGCTGGCATTCCCAATGAAGCTAATGAGGTCTGTTCATTAAGCTTCACTATTCATTTGAGTACTATTTTTTTGTTTTGTTTTTCGAACTTGTATTATATATTGGGTGCTTGCAATTCAAAGATTTTATCTTGCATTATTTTCACAATGAGGCTGCTGAAGATTTTTGCTTTGCTTTTCTTGTTTCTCTGGAAAAAATTTTGGTTGCTGAGAAACTGAGGAAAAGAATAGAGCTAGAAATTGCATGTTATGCACTATTTCTGCATTTACTAATTGAATTACCCTTACCTGAAAGTTTTAGTTATAATTGTATGATGTTCAACTGGCTACTTACTAGCTTTCTCACTAAATTAAAACTGAGAAGAAGTACATTTGTTTTCCAGCAAATTCTTCACCTTTCCACTGACATGGTTTCATTAATATCAAATCTTTTGTAATTGCTCAAAATTATTATAGTTAAGTTTCAGATGGCTCTAAGAAACATTGCTTGCTTCAGGGAAACCCCGTACACGGTCTGGGGCAGTCAATCTCATTTGGGAGATTCATGTCAGAGTCCTTAGCTTGGGAGAAGTGGTCAAGCTTCTCCCACAACCGCTATGTTGAAGAAGCCGAAAGGTATGCCCGGCCTGGCTCAGTAGCTCAGAAGAAAGCTTTCTTTGAAGCTCATTACAAAAAAATTGCTGCTCAAAAGGCAGCAGCCTTGCTTGAACAAGCAAATGCTGCATCAACTAATGCCCCAAAACCAGCTGAAGAAGATTTTGTTAATAATGTTAGTACCAATGATTCGCAGACGACAAGTTCAAAATCCGACGAGGTTGTCAACCAACAACATGATGTCAAGGCCCCACATAGTGGGGCATATTCCATTGTTAATGACAATAAATATAGTTCAAATGCTGAGATAGATAACTTTGAAAGTAATATTGTGGATGTAGCTGCTCCGGATCCCAAAAACCAAGCTTTTGTGAAGAATTCTTTCGAAGTTGAACAATCAAACCACCTAGATGATGCTGATAATCACACGGTAACTGAAACGGAGCTTGGGGGAACACCCCAAATGGAGAAACCTCTATTGAAGGTAAACACTATTGATTTACGTCCATGACTTTTGGTTTTGAATTTGAGGTCATAGTGCTGACCTGATTGTTATTGCAATAGAGTTCCAAATCAAATCAAGATTCTTTGGCATCAATGAGCAAGAAGAAACCATCACTTTCTTCCTCGAAGCCGTTGATTCATAATAGAGCATCTAAGCTCCCATCTTCACCTGCCAAACACACTGTTCCAATCTGTCCCAAGAAGGATTATAATGCCACTCCAATGAACCAGAAGCCTGCAACAGACTGTACAGATAGGAAGAGATCAACTCCAAAATCAATTCGTAAGTCAGTCAATTTCACTCCTATTAGAGAACTTAATAGATTCACTTCAACAGTTATGCGGAAGATTGAAAGTTCAAGAGTTGGTGCTAGTTCTTCTAAGGCATCTAAGGATTGCTCGACTCCTTTGAGGACCCCAACTATGGTGCTTTCTTATTTCCCTGCACTTGGCCAGTTGGCCTCTCAATTAAATTGACCATTTTCCTTCACTGAATGAACTACTAACTTTGCACTAAGATGAGTTCATCTTCAAACTGCAGTTATCTAAAAATGACATAGAAAAGCAATCTTCAGCTACCCCTTGGTCAGAGAAGAGAAGGTAACAGAAATTAGTAGAATCAGAAAATAATTATTTAAATAAATAAATTGAATGTTATATACCTTCCAAATGATTATGCATTTGTTTAAAACTTTGAGCTCCTGTAAATAAATACTACGAAATCTATAAATCACAGGGCCAGAACACCAATCCATCCCTCAGCCTCTGGAAGTAAAACAGTCGGTCAAAGATGGCGCTTGCTCCCTTCTGAGTAAGAATATTTCACTTAGAGAAATTGTTTGCATTTGTTTACTACATAGAGAATTTATGATGCTAGGGACAGTAGAGCTGGGAATAGGGTTAAATAGAGCTGATATCGTGAAACTAGGGATAGTATGAAAAAGAAGAGAATTACTAGCATCAGCATATCAAATCCCATTCCACTGCTAATGGAACTCATGGAAATGAGTAAGAACCTATCTTAAGACTAAACAGAGAAAAAAATACTGAAGAAATTTTTCATAATTTTTGTCAAGAAGACCAAGTCAAACATTTAGTTAACTAATATTTGATGTGGACCATATCATTTTTTAACATCAAGGAGTTAAAGGCCCTTAAGTTCTTCTGATAATAATTTTTTTTAATGCCAGTTGTTCCAAATATTTGAGTGCATGCAGAAACAAAATGCAGTCCCCAAATTTATCCACCCCTTTCAGCTTTAGGACAGAAGAAAGAGCCGAAAGAAGAAAGAAGGCAAGGGTTGATCTTGGTGCTTTCAGATTTTAATATAATGAACTTTATTTTGTGGACTACAGATATGTATCTTAAGCATTTGTATAACGCTGCTGTTTCTCCTTGGTTGCTTTCAGAAGCTAGAAGAGAAATTCAATGCTAATGAGGCACAAAAGATGCAACTGCAAACGACACTCAAGGTTATTATCTCATTACCAAGCTTCATTTGAATCCAGATATGTTTTATATGAGTTACTTAAGCATAGCGTTATGTAAACTAGAATGCCATACTGCCCATACAGCTTCATGGGTCTAAATGGAAAATTATGGCAGTCTTTGCATTACATTGTCAGTAAAAACTAAATTTAGTTGGAATAACTTGGCTCAATCAATGACATTGAATCCATGACCATTTGTACAGGAGAAAGCAGAAACAGAAATTAGAAAATTGCGCCAAACCCTTTGCTTCAAAGCCAAGCCACTGCCTAATTTTTACAAGGAAAGGAAAGAGCCAAAGGACGAGATAAAGAAGGTATCTTTAATCTTTGTTACCTTACTAGGCTATCTGGTATAATTAAACAGAGCTGCTGCAGCAATTATAGTGGCTCAATCGTTTACAGAGCTCCGGATAATACCTGCAATAAGTACTCACGACAGATCACAAAGCAACCAGAAATACATCAACTTAATGCAGCAGCTAGGAAATATCAATTTAAGAACATATGGCTTTATCAAAAGTTATTCTATAGTTGAGGAAGTGTGATCATTGACTTCCTCATCACATCATGAGGGGTAAGATGTGCAGGTTCTCCAAGAACAGCTGCTGTGCAAAAGTTACAGCTCATCTCCAACAATAGCTCTTGCAAAAATAACTACAACTTATTTCATAGTTCATCTTTCAAATTTTTCATATATACAGAAATTCTGCCTAAATGCCATTCTGAGTGATGTCATTTTAGTCTATGAAAATTATGATTAATTTAGCATATTTTCCACCCTTCTTTCTTGCAGGTTCCAGTAACACATCCTCAGTCACCCATGTTAGGTAGAAAGCCCACTCGCATCATAGTAGAGAGGCCTTCTATCAAAAGAAGTGGCTCCAAGCATGTCCAGGGAAAGGATAGTCAAACTCCGACTCATTCTCTTACTTCACAATTTGTAGTGGATACTCCTGAGAATACATCTCCAAATATTCAGATGGATAGCCAGAACTACAAATATTACAAATAGACATGGAGAGAAGAATATCATTGAACAATGTCCAATATTATTCAGTAATGCCACTGTTGCTTAAAGCTTCAAGTGACTTTCAGACTTGCATGGGGATTCTGGATACCAAAAGGAAATTGCCAACAATATGGGATCATTTGTGTAGAGTAAATTCCAACATTTATGCAAAGTTTCTTTCTAGAATTAGTACTTGGTAGACATTTATATTGTAAAATACTTTCCTTCGTGTGTACCAAATACTTAAACTATATGCATTGTGTACCTTATGAAGCCCACCTGGCATGTGGAGTTGTGAGATGAATTTAGAAAAGGGTTTCATCTTATGAATATTTAGACTTGTCGTATAGAAAAATCAAATTTGCTAGGATTTTGAGGGAACTAAAGTGGAATTCATAAGCCCTTGACAACTAGAAAATTTCAAATATATAGCCAACAACACTGTAACTGAAGAGTGGCATGCTGTGTACATATCTTAGGCACGTGTGCAGAGTGTGTTTATACCCGAGTTTTTTTGGGGAGATGAACAACAATCATTATTATCATATTAATATATCAATTAATCACACTTGTGAATACCATTGCCTGATATGGATTTAACTACTCTCACTTACAAACTTACCCTTGCAAGCCACTCTAATCTCTTCAACTATGAAAGGGAAAGTAGACAACTATCATCCACCATGCCATAACCCACAGTCAGCTCTAATACCACTTATGGTGGAGATAAACACCTTCAAGAATTTTCAAGTGAGACCTTGATATAAGGTATTATACACCACTTTAACCCTAAAGCTTGAGCATATATGGGTTTGAAAATTAATTTTTATATCACTCTTGTGACTAAACCTAATCTAGGACTTAAATTAGTCACACTCTCATGTGTATACACCAATATGTTCTTCTTTCTTCCCTCTCCTTCCCATTATTGTGACCGACCATGAGGAGAACGACAGGGGGAGATTGAATCAATGATGATCACTTCATGAGCCATGATCTTCGACCACTTGTGCTACCCATGGAGTTTTATATCCAAGTTACTACTTGAGTTTCAAAGTGAGCACCTGTTCATTTATTTTTAAAGTTTGTAGCATCCTGAAACACATAATATAAGTTCATTACATTAGGCCCAAGGTCTATGCAAGTTCCCCTTAGGACTTAGCCCAACAGAGTCCCTAACACAAAGTCCACACGTTATTTGCAATTGCTTCTGTAATCTGAAGGCAATAATTTAAATTGAAGAAAGTACTCGGGTAGTGAAATCAATTTATTTACACCTTCACACAGGTGAAGTAACAGAAATGAACCAAGTATATCTGACAATTTGGAAATGAATGTCACCTACGTCAGAAAATAAGCAATGATTCATTTGCTTTTGATTAAGTACATTAAATCTTGATCAAGTTTGGGACCTCAAGTTCAGGTTGCCATTCACCATGAAGAATGCAGCAGCCTTTTTAATGAACTTGAAACTATGCTACATAACCTAGCAAGCAACAGATTTCTATGGCAATCCACTAGCACCAACGAATAAATACCATACATTTTTATCATTACTAGCCGCGAACCCGCGACGTTGCGCGTGATAATTATTTTTATGGTGGTTTTATTAAATTTTTTTTTTACAATTTAAACTAATCTAATAATGAGTAATGTATTTCATAATTATATTTTTATTTATTATAGGAACAATTATAAATGTAATATAGGAACAATCCAAAACACCAAAAAAATGTAAACTAAAAACAAAAATAAAACTTAACAATGATTAATTGAACCAATATTAGGATAAAATTCTGTTTTTGATAATCTATTAAGGTTATTTTCTTTGTAAAAATTATAATTTCGGCCGTCCAAAACATATTATCAAATAAACAATTATTAGCAAAATCTAAGAATTAAATTTCTATACATGCATTGTTATAAAATAATAATAATAAAAATAAAATTGCAAAAGTTAAAATTTGTCACCTATCCGATTATTTTTGTTTGGCTAACCCTTGCTTTTCTTTAAATAAATAACATTATAGAGTACTTCTAATACAATTATTAAGAGTACTTTGTCCACCACAAAGGATTAGAAAATAAACAAAAATTAGTAAAGTCTCATAGTTTAACATCTAAATTGAGCACTATAAAAAATCATGCTATGTAACAGAATAAATACCAAATTATCCAAATCATGCTATGTAATAGAATAATATTATATTTTTATATGCTATATTTAATTTTTTAGAACGCAATAGGATAACATTTAACAATCAAAGAGAATAAAAAATTAAAAAAACAACAACAACAATTTAAAAAACAAAACTAAATCACAATTTAAAAAACAAAACTAAATTGCATTAACCCAAAATAGAGTTTTAAAGAATATAAAAAATTATCAACCTAAAGTAGAGATGCAAGAAAAATAAAAAAATCCACCAAAAAATTTAGAGAGAGAGAGAGAGAGAGAGAGAGAGGGAACCCTTATTATTATTATTATTATTATTTTATTTTATTTTTTTTTTGTGAGGGAAAATTATGCATAGAATAGAAGAGATAGTGACAAATTTATAGTAAGAGGGTGTGAATAAAAAGAGACAAAAATAAAAGAAGATGAAGGGAAAGAGGAGGAATGATATTAATGTAGAGGGTAGTGGGGAGATGAAAAAATAAGGGAGGGAGAAAGATTGAAGAAGTAGTGGGGAGATGAAATGGTAAGAGAGAGAAATGTTGGAGAAGTGTAAATATTAAAAAATAAATGTTAAAAACAATTATAAGAAAATTGAAAAAAAAAAAGAAAAAAAAAAGCCCTAAAGCTTGAAAGGCTTCAATGTTTTTTTTTTTTTAATTTTATTTTTACTTTAAGCTGAAAAAGCTCACATAAAACCCTAAAGCAGAACTAAAAAGGTTTTGGATTGGGCTTGATTGTGGAACTAAATAAGTAAAAGGTGGGCTGGATTAATTATTAAGATTTATTATAAGGTGATAGTGGAAGTAAATAAATAAGTAGTGGGCTGAATTTATTATAAGGTGATAGTGAAAATAAATAAATAAGTAGTGGGTTGCATTTATAGGACTGAAAATTGTAAAAACCATTTTAAAATTGTGGGACAAATTATATTTTAAAAAAGAAAAGAAAAAAAAGAATGACATGGTAGCTGATGTGGCGCAACGTGAGAGCAGCAGCATTAAACACTACGCTTCAGCTTTTAGTAATATATAAATATCATGTTTGGGGGAGAAGTAACAACATATTTCTTGGTGCATAATCAAGCTTGGCTTATTCAGTATGCATTTTAGGTAGTCACAGGTTGATTCTACAGTGGGATCGCTGTGTGAACACAGTAAAAGAGGATAAGAATTCCACAACAGAGCTTGTTTAATGATGCACCCATCTCCATAATTGGAGCCAAGAAGAAGAATGAAACTCTGAATGAAGTACTCAGATAATTAGAAATTTAGAGTAATAGAAACCAGATTCTTTTCCACATTTTGGATGATGAATAAAAGGGCCTTTCAACATAAACATATCTATACTGCCAAGCTACCTTTTTAGGGGAAAATAAAATAGAGAAACATTTAAATTGTTACGTACACCTCAACTGTGCCTGCCTTTCGTTTGCTCAAGGGAAGCCATCAATTTTGGTGAATGCTAGCATGAAGAGTCACCATTTCTGATTGCAAATGGTCATCTGCAGCATCAGACAAACTGATCTACCACGTTGAGTACCCGAAAGAAAACAATTCCCTTATTCATAAAAGAGGAAAAAACCCGGGGGGAGGATAGAAATGAAAGAAGGCATACAGGACCATTTTGTACAATATTCACATAGTTCAGACTGCTCACTCTTTACATAAAATTTTCTTCGAGCAAATTGTTATGCTTAGTCAAATTTAGCAGCCATAAACAATAAGTAACTGTTACATGTCAGAGATCTCTTTATCAGCTTTGTTGCAGCCAACTTGTAATATTCCTATCTGGAGCCCCAAAATTTCCTCTGTTATTCAGACTCTTGCATCTTTTGTCCACCTCTTCAGGATGTACTTGGTTGGTATCAGCTTTATGTTCCTATAATCGAGCACTTTTAATGCATGGCTACATAAAACTCCCATAAACTCGAATTTCATACAATTACAGGCAACAGTCTCATCAGTGGAATTAAAAGTAACCGTGTACTCGCGTGGTTGCCCATATATGCTAACTTTGTACTCAAACAATGATTCACTCTCAGTACATTGGTTTACAACAATATTTAAACATGTTTCATATTCTAGCTGGAACAATTCAAAAATTTTTGGTGTATATATATCTCTTGCCTGCTTCAACATAATTACATCCCCCATTAGTCTTGGCATATGTTGGCTCATATCAAAATTAGCTTCCAATTCTTTATAGTGCCATTCATTCACCACCTTCCCAAGATGTTTGAAAAATGGAAGCACATCTGAGTCAGACTTTAGATACTTCTTTAAGGTAGCAGTAAAATTTTCACGCAATAGTGCACCGTATAAGTCAGCACAAAAGTTATGCCTTCCATATACTACAGCCCATTTCTCTCTACATTCAAATATCTCATGCAACCACTCATTTTCCCACAGACCATAAACGTCTAGCATAGCCTTCCATCCATTAATAAAATCCTCATCCTCCTCATGTTCAAAAAAGCAACTGCTTAAATCATTAATGAAAGAACCTGAGCCCACAGACATGTGATTAAGTTGCTTAAGTGCATTTTGGTAAACATGCCATACACACATTCGATGAGGTGTTCCAGGCAATATTAAATCAATTGCTTCAGTGATTGTTGCATCTTCATCTGTGAGGATAGTCTTTGGCTTCTTCCCAGACATTGCTTCTATGAAAGTTCGAAACAGCCATTTGAAAGATTCAACAGTTTCATCGTATAAAAGTGCAGCACCGAAAATCACCATCTGCTTATGATGGTTCATCCCAATGAAAGTTGCAAAAGGTCGGCAATCTCTATATAATCTGCAAGTTGTATCAAAGCAAACCACATCACCAAAATCACTGTAGTCCACCACCATCTTTGCGTCAGCCCAAAATACATTAGCTATTTGATCATCAGCATCAAGTTGGATAGCATAAAAGAAAGAGGGATTCTTTAGTTGTTTGCTTTGAAAATATTGCTGCATCCTTTCCGCTTCTCCTTCTCTCAATTCCCTCATACGACGGGAAGGTAGTTTACTTTTATAATCTATGGGGTCATAACCAATATACTCACAATCTCCAATCATCCTATATTGTAACTCACAGGCTGATTTTGGCTCGATCTTAGAACCATCAACAAAGTTGCCATCAACAGCCTGAGCTACAGCTAGTCTCTTTTGAGATCGTAACATGCGAACTCTACATGCTGCAACAAGCTCATGATTGTGCTTTTCTTCAAAGTGAGTGACACGATATTTACCATCAGGCTGACGAGAAATGACCAGTTGTGCCAAACAGCCAATTCTTGTTTCCTTTCGAGGTCTCTTCACATTCATATCCCGCTTGTCCTTCTGTCTAAAACCTTCTCTAAAACACGTAAACCGTCTAGATGCCACAGCACCATCTATCTTACTTCTATTTACATAATCTTTCCGGACACTAAACCCTACCCGTCCAGCATATGTATTGTAAAATTCATAGGCATGATCCTCTGAGTCAAATCCCATTCCAAGTTTTGGTACCCCATCCATCCCAGAATGACTGGTTGAATCAGCTTCGACCGCTTGAGCAAATTTTAATCTCTTTTGTGAAGGTAACTTATGAGCTGTAGATGGTGTAACAAACTCATGATTGTGCTTTGTCTCAAAATGAGTGACACGAAACTTACCATTAGGCTGACGTGCAATAGTCATATGTGCCAAGCAACCAGTTCTTGTTTCCTGCCGGGATTTCCTCACATTTGAATTATATTTGGTAGGCCGATAACCTTGTCTGTAGCAAGTGTACCTTCTAGAGACAACTGCACCATTTACCCTACTTTTGTTTACAAAATCTTTTCGAATGCTGAAACCTTCCAGAACAGCATATCTACTGTAACACTTATACGCATCATCTTCTGATGCAAACTCCATGCCAACTTTTGGTATCACATATACATCATCCTCACTCTTTACAACTACACTGACCCCTGCAGAGATAGCATTTGGGTTCTGACACTCCTGCTCACCAGCAACGTCCATCTCAAACTTGCTAACGTTGGAAACCCTTGGGGTCTGACAGTCCTCACCATCAATTTCCTCCTGAGTTTTGTCAACAGAAGAAACACTTGGAGTCTCGGAATCATGATCACTGTCAATAACTACCTGACTCTTGTCTACAGAAGAAACAGTTGGACTTTGACTCTCACGCTCACCACCAATAACCACCTGACCCTGTTTAACAAAGGATTCTTTTGGGCTCTGAGATTCCTGCTCTGTATCAATCACCAATGTGGACGATGTTTGACATTCATTTTCAATATCCTTTTCCCGTGGATGACCTGTTATATCAGGCGCACCACTGCCCATCTGACCTTCAGTAGACAAGGGGAAAAAATTATTTGAGACAAGCATACAGCAGCAACTGATGAAGAACAACCTTTTATAGTTTTATAATTCATGTTAACACGCAACTTGAAGTTGCATACTGATGTAAACACATCAAACATTGAGCATGTCCAGCAGATTCAATAACAGAAGGCAACAGGAAAACAATCCTCCCCATCCTCCACACCATTAAGTATAAAAAAACAGAAGGAAGCTGCATAACATTGTTACCAATGCTCAACAACAGAACCTGGTCTTCAACCATGTCCCTCTTCATAGTTGAGCACCAAAATGAGCCTAAAAAAAATCTAAAGCATAGTACAATATCAAAATGAAGATTCTTGAACTCATATTCTCAACAAAAAACTGCCAAACCAACATAGTATTAGTACCAGCCCATCAATGTTCCATACACTTTCTATGTGAACTTCTAACTGATTCCTAGAACAAAATCAACATGGGTACATTCTTTTTGGCGTGAAAATCAATATGTGTATGCATGTCTGAGTCTCTGTCAGCGTTCCTAGTTAGCATGCTTATAGCAAATTCTTCATACTATAATATGAAATTAAACAAACCGTCAATAAAATATAGCATCAAACACAATAGGGAAAAACAAAAAAAGCTATAGCCAATTGGATAAACATTAATGCTCAGCTGGGTTACTCACTAAATAAATTAAATATATTTCAATATCCTATAAAACCAAAATAAAATAAAGAAACAATTTTTTTTCTTCTCTAAAACATATATTAGTAGCTGAAAATAATTCACTTGCAGTACCTGAGAGATGAAGTTGATGGGAATTCGGGGCGACGGCGGCGCAAACTTTATGATGCGGCGGCGGGTTTTTTTCAACGGTCGAGATTTAGTCTGAGTTTGGTGAATGGTTAGATGTGTTGGGTAGGCAGAGGAACCAGAAGAATTGTAGAGAGAAAAGGGGTTTTCTCGGCGGTTCGGTTTGGAGATTTGGGGAAAATAAGAAATGCGAAACTTGGTACTGATCGAACCTCACGTGTGTTGTCGTGGCAGTTTGGTAGTGGTTAGCTACAAATTGCACCTTATGGCACTGTTTGGAGTTGAGACGATACTGTGTTGCGTACATGCCATGAAATCTTTATTGCAATGGGTCCAATGGGTCTGGTCATTACTCATTACTAGGGTTGTAAATGAATTTCGTTTATAAACAGTTCAATTTTTTTTTTTAATTTATTGAGACAGATAAATAGTTCAAATTTGACTCAATAAAGAGCTCGTATACATTTGTTTGTTTTTAAATAAGTCAAGTTTGAGACTTAGTTTTATATTTATTTGATAAAGGAGCTAAATCCAAGCAAAATAAATTATTCATGAATAAGCTCATGAACAATAATGTTTGATAAATAAATAAATAAATAAAAGAAAAAAAAGAAAGAAGAAGTCAAGTCTAGGTTCAATTATGAGATTGGTAATAAGTTTGATAAGAGTTTAAAAAATAAACTCATTTAATTAATTAGGGATTTGGGACTGCTCATCCAAATCAAATGAGCAATAAAAAAAAAAATATATATATATATATATATATATGTGGGGCCCAATAATTCATGGACCAGGCCCATTCGCCCTTAGAGAGTCCAAAGGCCCGAGTCGAGAAGAACTACGGCCCAAGCTCTACAATGCAGAGCACCAAACATTTTTGTGGTGCAGCCGAGGACAACTCAGTCCTCGGCAGATCCAAAACCTCACCAAAAGAAGAAGGATAAAACCGGTATAGGGCCAAGCTTAAAAGAGAATCTAAGAATATCCGGGAAAGCTGCTCTCATTGCCATTCAATGCGCTGCCCCTGACAGAGCTGTACTCTTTAGCTTTATCAAACCATCCCCAACAATTCCGGGATTGGACTGATGGGACAAATGTCAGTTTTTGTAAAGATTGACTCTACACGTGGACGAAGGACAGCGAATGCAAGCTAGTATAAAAGAAGAAAGTAAGTAAATCTGAAGGGGAGTCCCATCCCACCTCCAAAAAAGAAAGACTACATGGGGGAGAACCTCTCAACAACACCGGACTTCATTGAAGAAAGTCCGTCGTTGGATAACCGGGATAAGGCCTCAATGGTCCTCGGATCAACTCCGAGGAGTCCCATCCCATAGGGTGCGACGCCTTAGGGCTTAAATGTTCAAGCCCAACTCCTTTTTTCTACATGAATTCCTCTAAAACCATGACCGGGCATCTCCCCTTGACCAGCGGCTAGCTTTTCAAGCCCACTCTCTACAAATCATATTGTGAGGGATCTTTCATATGCGAGCCCAACATCATTATTGGGCCGCAATGGAATTGTGTCCTTACAATTGGCGCCGTCTGTGGGAAAGCTTGCGCGTTGGCGCAGGTGGCGGTGGAATCAACTCATTGGCAAGCAGAAATTTCTGGGATCTCCTCCGTCTCCGGCGACATATAGTTGTCGCTCCGACGAAAACTTCTGCTAGGGGCTACACCTCGCAGTACTAAGGGCGCGGGCATCTCTAGGGGCTTCCAGCCTCGAGCCAACTTTCCCCGCCCTGGTGTAGGGGCTTATGGTCGAAAAAATAAATCAAGTAAATAAAAAGATCATAAGTTTTGGACAGAACCAAGGCCTTGCATGGTCCTCGGACTCAAGCCTATGGGGAAACCAAGTACATAAAAGATCATAAGTTTTGGACAGAACCAAGGCCTTGCATGGTCCTCGGACTCAAGCCTATGGGGAAACCAAGTACAAAAAAGAAAATCTTATAAGTTTTGGACAGAACCAAGGCCTTGCATGGTCCTTGGACTCAAGCCTATGGGGAAACCAAGTACAAAAAAGAAAATCTTATAAGTTTTGGACAGAACCAAGGCCTTGCATGGTTCTCAGACTCAAGCCTATGGGGAAACCAAGTACATAAAAGATCATAAGTTTTGGACAGAACCAAGGCCTTGCATGGTCCTCGGACTCAAGCCTATGGGGAAACCAAGTACAAAAAAGAAAATCTTATAAGTTTTGGACAGAATCAAGGCCTTGCATGGTCCCCGGACTCAAGCCTATGGGGAAACCAAGTACATAAAAAGATCATAAGTTTTGGACAGAACCAAGGCCTTGCATGGTCCTCGGACTCAAGCCTATGAGGAAACCCAAGTACCATAAAAGTCATAAGTTTTGGACAGAAACCAAGGCCTTTGCATGGTCCTCGGACTCAAGCCTATGGGGAAACCAAGTACATAAAAAGATCGTAAGTTTTGGACAGAACCAAGGCCTTGCATGGTCCTCGGACTCAAGCCTATGGGGAAACCAAGTACATAAAAAGATCATAAGTTTTGGACAGAACCAAGGCCTTGCATGGTCCTCGGACTCAAGCCTATGGGGAAACCAAGTACATAAAAGATCATAAGTTTTGGACAGAACCAAGGCCTTGCATGGTCCTTGGACTCAAGCCTATGGGGAAACCAAGTACAAAAAAGAAAATCTTATAACAAAAAAGAAAATCTTATAAGTTTTGGATAGAACCAAGGCCTTGCATGGTCCTCGGACTCAAGCCTACGGGGAAACCAAGTACAAAAAAGAAAATCTTATAAGTTTTGGACAGAACCAAGGCCTTGCATGGTTCTCGGACTCAAGCCTATGGGGAAACCAAGTACATAAAAGATCATAAGTTTTGGACAGAACCAAGGCCTTGCATGGTCCTCAGACTCAAGCCTATGGGGAAACCAAGTACAAAAAAGAAAATCTTATAAGTTTTGGACAGAACCAAGGCCTTGCATGGTCCCCGGACTCAAGCCTATGGGGAAACCAAGTACATAAAAAGATCATAAGTTTTGGACAGAACCAAGGCCTTGCATGGTCCTCGGACTCAAGCCTATTAGGAAACCAAGTACATAAAAGATCATAAGTTTTGGACAGAACCAAGGCCTTGCATGGTCCTCAGACTCAAGCCCATGGGGAAACCAAGTACAAAAAGAAAATCTTATAAGTTTTGGACAGAACCAAGGCCTTGCATGGTCCCGGACTCAAGCCTATGGGGAAACCAAGTACATAAAAAGATCATAAGTTTTGGACAGAACCAAGGCCTTGCATGGTCCTCGGACTCAAGCCTATGGGGAAACCAAGTACATAAAAGAAAATCTTATAACAAAAAAGAAAATCTTATAAGTTTTGGACAGAACCAAGGCCTTGCATGGTCCTCGGACTCAAGCCTACGGGGAAACCAAGTACAAAAAAGAAAATCTTATAAGTTTTGGACAGAACTAAGGCCTTGCATGGTCCCCGGACTCAAGCCTATGGGGAAACCAAGTACATAAAAAGATCATAAGTTTTGGACAGAATCAAGGCCTTGCATGGTCCTCGGACTCAAGCCTTTGGGGAAACCAAGTACATAAAAGATCATAAGTTTTGGACAGAACCAAGGCCTTGCATGGTCCTCGGACTCAAGCCTATAGGGAAACCAAGTACTATGGCACATAAACCTCAAGATCCATCCGAAGAGAGCTCCTCGTTAACAGTTGGGTCAATCCCTTAATTGCACGGGTTCCCCGGTCTACCCTCGGATCCCCCGTGCCAAAGGGAATGATGCGATACGGTACAGCATATTACCCGAGAGCACAAAGTCCTTCGCTACTCGACTATCATCTCGGACGAATTGTTTAGAGTTTATCGTTCTCGGGAATTGGTCTAGCGTGCATCGCGCAGCACTCAACAGCTATCCCGGTTAGTTCCATGAATTTAATCTATTGAGGATTACCATTGTTATACTTGATAATATTTGCGAGTTTAAACTAATAAGGATTTGTGTTAAAGTATTCTTCTGCCCAGAATATTGTTAAAGGCAGGCTTAGACTTAATGCTCAGACCCAAAGTGGTTGTTGCAAAAAAAAAAAGTATGTATGAAGAAATAAACACATCTTTTATTAAGACAAAAGAACAGTACAGTGTACAATAAAAGCTGAAACAAGCTTACATTAGAGTTAACTGCGTAAGCAAAAGAAAAGTACAAAAGAGTGAAGATGATGCCGAGGAGATAGCTCAGAGGAGAGATTGGCTACTGTTCCAAGATGTCGTCTAAGGAAACTATTCCTCGACGCTTCTACATGCCCATAACTCAGGCAGCCAAAGAACCTGACCTCAGGCTAACACCATCTACAGAAAAGGTGCAGGGAGCCGGAAGTTGGGAAGCCCCCACAAAAATTTGCCTGCTATAAGGCAGACGGCGCTGATGGCGGAAATTCCTTCTTCGGACATACCAAAAATCTGGCATGACCAGAACCTGCTTCGGATTTTGACTAAAAGAGGGAGAAACACCCTTTCCCCTCTCTCGAACTGGAATATTCTCTTGAATTTATGCCTCCTTTGCCCGTACCCCACTATCTGGAGTCTCAGGAAGACACGGCGCCTTTGTGGCGGAGAGAGTTCCTTTGCCCCAACCCTCGCCTCAAACATTATGTACTAGGAGAGGAAACTGAAGGATTCGTGCGAAGGTAAGACAGCTTTCTCTCCTATTTATTCAAAAAGCTAAAGTGGTGGCATTTAATGCACGCAACGTCCCAAGGAACGCTACGGACAAAATGTCTCCGGCTCGATTTCCCACGCCATCTGCAATATTAAAGGAGCCTCGTGAAGGCGCACCTCGAACACTGGGACGCTAAAAAGTACCGCGTGACCAAAGACTACAGAAATGCCTCTAAATCTGTGGGCCTAATAAATTCGCGTCCCAGACCCGTTCTACATGGAGGCCCACGGACTACGGCCCACGCCGGGGAATAACCATTGCCGAGGACAACCTCCTGTTCGGAAACTTGTGAGATACCTGAGGAAAGACCAAGTGCGTAAAAAGAGCATAAAGTTTTGGACAGAACCAAGGCCTTGTATGGTCCTCGGACTCAAGCCTATGGGGAAACCAAGTACAAAAATTCCTATTATTACAAGTTTTGGACAGAACCAAGGCCTTGTATGGTCCTCGGACTCAAGCCTATGGGGAAACCAAGTACAAAAATTCCTATTATTACAAGTTTTAGACAGAACCAAGGCCTTGTATGGTCCTCGGACTCAAGCCTATGGGGAAACCAAGTACAAAAATTCCTATTATTACAAGTTTTGGACAGAACCAAGGCCTTGTATGGTCCTCGGACTCAAGCTTATGGGGAAACCAAGTACAAAAATTCCTATTATTACAAGTTCTGGACAGAACCAAGGCCTTGTATGGTCCTCGGACTCAAGCCTATGGGGAAACCAAGTACAAAAATTCCTATTGCTACAAGTTTTGGACGGAACCAAGGCGTTGTACGTTCCTCGGACCCAAGCCTACGGGGGAACCAACTACTCGGATAAGAAAAGGTTTGAATTTCGCAAGATGGGCTATTTGATAAAAAGGTCAGGTCACTTCATCCACGGCTTAAACACCCTAAAGGGTTAGGCCCAACGAAGGTGTAAGGAAGGTGCTAGAACGCCCCAGTATTCATTGGCCTAAGAGGGCTGTTCATCTGGTGGGTGATATGTCTTCAAATGGTTATTTCTCACACGGCATCAAGCCTTCAGTTCTCTCCTCGGCTAGCATGGGTAATTATTACTTTTCACTGGTCGGCCTTATTATGCCAAGCATTTTTATTAGAGTTATGGCGACATCTTTTTATTATCAAGTATTTTTGGTCTTAGTTGACATTGATCTAGATGCTATATTATTGTGCCGAGCGGCGCTTGCAAATTTATAAAACAGAGACAAAACATGCAAAATGAAATAGAAACAACTTTTATTAATATGAAAAATTATTACAATGTACAAAAAGGGGCTTCAACAAGCCTATACAAAAGAGGGGCTGCCGAAGCAGCACTAACATCCACAGTACAGATAAGCAAACGGTCAAGCGCCTTTTAAACTTGTCTTCAAAGTCTCTCCAATCTCTGCCTCATTGTTGCTCATACTAAGAGAAGAACTCGCTTCAAAAAAAAAAGAATGAAGAAGAAGGAAATAGTAAGGAAGAAATCAATGAAGAAGATGGAGGACATGAGTAAGAGAAGGAGGAGAAGAAGAGGGGGAGAGATGAAGAGACAAAGAGAGGAGCAAAAGAGGGAGAAGGACAGCACCAGGGCGGAACCGGTGCTGGGAAGACTATAAGAGGAAGGCGGAGGAGGGCACCAGTGAGCAAAGAGAGGGAGAAGCAGAAGCACTTCGCCCCTGCCTCAGCCCTGACTCCTAACACACTGGTGCCATGTTAGGTACGCTCGTGAGGAGCCGGGTGGTGCTGATATTGGGTGTTCTCGACTCAGTCACGCCGAGAATTCGACGTGACGAGCCCCTGCTTCGAATTTTGGCTGAAAGAGAGACGGGACAGATCTTAAGTCTGCGCTACCCTTGCCCTGATCGAGCCATTTCAAGCTTTATCAGAACATGGTGTTTTGAGGAGGGGCATGGCTCCTTCATCATTCGTTATGGTAGGCGTATACTGATATGGTGTATAACAAACGGGCTAAGTAGACGCTAAAGGAAGCTACGGGTTTCAGATCTCAGAAGGAAGGAAAGGAGTCTGCACGAAAGTGATGGCCTCCTGCTTGCCTTCTTATAGGAAGGGCAAAACGGAGGGTATTAAATGCATTCAAGTTTCCAAAAGAATCTGAAGAAAAAAGAGACGTCCGTTCCATTTCCCCACCTTATCAGATGAGCCGCCGGACATAAATGAGCCTCGTAAAGGGGATTCATTAAGGGCGCGTCTGGGACAGCCAAGCGGCAGGAGTAGATCACGAGCAGATTAAACGGAATCCCTTGAAACCGGCTAACTTCCTGGACAGGTGGAGAACCGCTCACATAAATGCGGGGTTGAACTAAATAAGCCATATTAAGGGCCCGGGTTTGCCAAAACCCTCCTTTCCAACCCGGAAGTCGGATAGAAGGGTTTTGAGGGGCTATTGTGGGGCCCAATAATTCATGGACCAGGCCCATTCGCCCTTAAAGAGTCTAAAGGCCCGAGCCGAGAAGAACTACGGCCCAAGCTCTACAATGCAGAGCACCAAACATTTTTATGGTGCAGCCGAGGACAACTCAGTCCTCGGCAGATCCAAAACCTCACCAAAAGAAGAAGGATAAAACCGGTATAGGGCCAAGCTTAAAAGAGAATCTAAGAATATCCGGGAAAGCTGCTCTCATTGCCATTCAATGCGCTGCCCCTGACAGAGCCGTACTCTTTAGCTTTATTAAACCATCCCCAACAATTCCGGGATTGGACTGATGGGACAAATGTCAGTTTTTGTAAAGATTGACTCTACACGTGGACGAAGGACAGCGAATGCAAGCTAGTATAAAAGAAGAAAGTAAGTAAATCTGAAGGGGAGTCCCATCCCACCTCCAAAAAAGAAAGACTACATAGGGGAGAACCTCTCAACAACACCGGACTTCACTGAAGAAAGTTCGTCGTTGGATAACCGGGATAAGGCCTCAATGGTCCTCGGATCAACTCCGAGGAGTCCCATCCCATAGGGTGCGACGCCTTAGGGCTTAAATGTTCAAACCCAACTCCTTTTTTCTACATGAATTCCTCTAAAACCATGACCGGGCATCTCCCCTTGACCAGCGGCTAGCTTTTCAAGCCCACTCTCTACAAATCATATTGTGAGGGATCTTTCATATGCGAGCCCAACATCATTATTGGGCCGCAATGGAATTGTGTCCTTACAATATATATATTTCATATGATATTTATATACAAAATTATTTCATATGTTTGGTATGTACTTTCAATTTGTTTCAAGTGAATTTTGCAGATAGATAAATAATCTTCTCCAAAAAGATACATATTTAGTAGACCATTACAACAAACTCTTCCAATAAAAACTTCTTTCTTTACCCAATACCTCTCTTTCTCTCTCTCTCTCTCTCCAACCGATAACTTTCATGGATTGAATATTGATCAATCTTAAGCTTTTTGTTCAAATAAAACCAATAACTTTCATGGATTGAATATTGATCAATCTTAAGCTTTTTGTTCAAATAAAATATTCTTGCTTTAAATCAATATTTTTTGTGTAGAATTTGCATTTGTGATATGTTCTCCTTTGAGACTCTCAAATGGCCCCCAAATTTTTTTTGCCATTTTGGGTTTATTTGAGATCCGTTTATTTTGTTAAAATTGAAAACTTTTTGCTGAAAGTATTGTAAATAAAAGTAAAAGTTAGTTGAAATAGTATATTAAGATCCATGAATAGTACTAAAAAATGCAATGGAACTCATAAATAGTAGTAAAAATAAGCTAAATAGTAAAATAAACTGGCTTTTTAGTTTTTGCCAAACACACTTAATGGCAAATTTTCATGAATGCATTTTTTTTTTCCAAATAATTCATTAAAGTTGTAAAAAATACTAATATAGTAATTTCTTGTACATGTCAAATAAAAAAATTCTTGCTAATTTTAAGGTGACAACCAAATATAAGAAAACAATTATTCTTTGACATATATGTTTCAAAGACATTTACAATCAAAACAAGTTGAGGTTCCTTATGTGTTGAAATTAATAAATTTTCATTGTAAAAATATAATTTACTAAATCTAAAATTGTATGGTGTCATATTGTTTAAAAATATTATTCTATTATATGATTATACGATAAATAATAACTTTTGGCAATCAAAATTAAACAACATAACATTATGTATTTTTTTATATGGGTCATATTCAAGTTACAGCTCCATAATTTTTTATTAAATAAGAACTTACAACAAATTAATAGTTGAATTGCATTGCGTTGTTATACCATCCAAGCTTGCAAAATATAATTTTGTGATTTTTTTAGCAGAATAATTTTGTGAATTAGATGCTATAAAATTTGATTTACATATGTTAAGAACAAAGAGAATATATAATCTAATGGTAGAATTATGAAAATATTAATTTACTGAGATAAAAATTATAGAGTTATGTATCATAGTAAAGAGTTACAGTAGGTGTAATCTTATCTTAATCTATTTTAACTCTTTATAGTAAGTGTAATCTTATCCTAATCTATATTTATATTAAGAGAGATGCTATGTCCACAACATTTTCACAATATTTTCATAACAAATTATAGGTGGTTAGTTGTTATTGATTCAAATTTGAACCTAACACTAAGATTACTTTTTTGCCCTAACAATAATAACTAGTAACAACCTGCTACTTATAATTTATTGTGAAAATATTGTGGACATATCATTTCTCTTATATTAATGATTATTAAATTTCATAATTGAATGACTTTGTCAATTTTACAAGCACAAGGAGACATCATTATCTGGTGCTGGAGACTTGGAATCTGTTTTGTTTTTGCCCTTTTTTTATATAATTTTATTTTTTTAAAAAAATTCCAAGTTTCCTTCACTATCTAATTTAAAAACTTATTGGACTATGTTATTATTATTAAGGTAGTAATATTAAAAGTCATTTAACATTTTTTTTTCTATTTGACTAATAACTTTTTAACTCAATTAACACATTTTAATGTTTTCAATGGAAACATTTTTAAGAATCATATCCATCATCTTCTATTCTTGTAATTATATATATATATATATATATATGTGGGGATCGTTCGACTAATAGGCCCATAGGATTCAGAATGGGTTCAGGATTGTTGGGCCAGTGGCCCATCGGAGGCCATATACCCGTCCGAGGACACCATGGTCCTCGGCAGAACGCATCCGAGGACGATCGCGTCCGAGAACGATCAGGACGTGGTCTCGTTGCGATCAGATCTCAGAATTCAGTCATCTCAAAGGGTAGAGTAGCCGACTAAAGATGAAAGAGATAAGGCAAACAAATATCTGAAGCTACAGCTACCTCCGCATTAATGACCTCTCGACCAACTCTCTGGCCGCATTAATGTGGAGGTGATACCTGAACAGTGGGGAAGCAGCCTTACAGCTGCCTATAGGAAGTTCCAGGAGGTGCCAGATGGGACAAAAAGAAATCCTTCGAACCCAACCTACACGTGTGCGGCGAGGATGAAGCGCAAAGGGAGATATAAAAACTAAAGGAAGAACATGAAAGGGGGGATCGGACAGAAAAAAGAGAGAAAAAAAGAACAAGGGACGGAAAGTAGAGAGAAAAAAGGGAGAAGAGAAAGAAGGATTGGTATTAGTCACTAAGGGGGAATATCCGAAATATCAACTGAAAAACCTTGAACGTTCATGAAATTGAGTCTTGGGAGGTTAGATTACAGTTAGCCTAGTTCTTTACACCCACGCTCTAAAAATCATATTGTCTGGGCCCTTCACGTACGAACCGGATACTGTTTTGGTTCGGTACTAAATCGTGTCCTTACAATTGGCGCCGTCTGTGGGGAGAACTTGTGTTAGCTTTTGTAACCTCTAATACAACGTTTTCGATGGAAGGAGTGGAACTGCCTCACCCCGCAACGGGGCTGCATCAGGGTGATATCAGCCCGCATCAGGCAGAGTCAAGGGGCTCTCAGCACGGTGGTCCTCGAAGAGGTCCCGAACAGAGGGAAGTCCAGGAGGGGAGTATACATACTACTCATACCACGAGAACCCGTACACGCGGGAAGAGTCACGTTTCCCACGTGAAGCATGATGGGGATTTGCAACGTGAGATTGCGGACTTGAAGAGAGAGTTGTGCCATGCACGATGGGAACGTTCACCACCTCGCTTTGAACTATCATCCGGGGAGTCGGATGAAACTAGTTACAGGCGGAGGTCGAGGACTCCGCAAAGCGAAACTTTCTCCTACGAAGAGGAGCGTCGTCATAGGCGTAGGCGTAAAAGTCCCACTAGCAGGGGCTTGGGAAACGATGCGATGAACAAAGTATTGAGTCAGATTTCCAAATCACCATTTACAAGAAGCATAGATGATGCTACCCATCCTCGGCGGTTTAATCAACCTACGTTCTCTCTGTATGATGGCCACTCGGATCCGGTGGAACATGTAAGTTATTACAGCCAGAAGATGGCTATTCATTCCAGGGATGATACTCTGATGTGCAAAATTTTTCCATCGAGTTTGGGTCCAACGGCGATGAGGTGGTTCAATGGCTTAAGGGCCAATTCTGTGGGATCCTTCAAAGCACTGACCTAGGCTTTTGGCGCTCGCTTTATTACATGCAGCAGAACTCCCTTGCCTCTGGGCTCCTTGTTGACTTTGTCTATGCGAGAGGGTGAGACTCTCAAGAGCTACTCGGACAGGTACTGGGAAATGTTTAACGAGATAGGGGGGAAGAATGACGCGGTGGCTATAACCACTTTCAAAGCCGGTCTCCCAGCTGACTACGACTTGAGGAAATCTTTGACGGGCAAACCTGTCACCAGTGTGCGCCAGCTGATGGACAGAATAGAGAAGTACAAGAGAATAGAGGAGGACCAACATCAGGGGAAGGGAAAGGCCAAAGTGATCCCCCAGGAGAGAAGGGATTTCAGGTCGGATCGTTATAATAATAATCGACCAAGGAGGGACTTCGCTGGGCAGTCGGCCTCGGCAGATGCCCAGGCCGTTAATGCAGTGTTTCGGGAGCCTGTTCAACAGGTCTTGGAGAAGATAAAGGATGAGCCATTCTTTAGATGGCCGAACAGGATGGCGGGAGAGCCTACAAAGCGCAACCCGAGTTTGTATTGCCATTACCATCAAGACCATGGTTACACGACAGACAACTGTAGGAATTTATGGGACCATTTGGAGCAGTTGGTCTGAGAAGGGAAATTAAAGCAACTCTTGCACCATTCCAGCGGAAGGGCGAGCCAGGCAGGTTCTGAGGTGCGGGGGGATGCCTTGTCAAGGCTACCCTGGGGAACGATCAATGTCATCTTTGCGGCCCCGGGAAGGACTGGCTCTTGCCCCACAAGAGTGTCGTCGGTGTCCCGGTTCCCCGCCGAGGATCGTTCTTAAGCATCGAAGAGAGCCAAGAGGCGTGTCCCTTTGATTTTGGGTTTTTCAGATGAGGATTTGATTGGAACTATACAACCCCATGAGGATGCCTTGGTGATCACGCTGAGGATTGGTGGGTACGATGTCCGAAGAGTGATGGTTGATTAGGGGAGCGCTGCGGATGTGATGTATCCGGATTTGTACAAGGGGGTAGGTTTGAAACCGGGGGACTTGACGACCTATAATTCCCCTCTAGTCAGTTTTGAGGGGAGGTTGGTCATTCCTATGGGGCTAATCAGGTTGCCCGTACAGTCAGGCACGGAGGTGGTGGAGGTGGATTTTATTGTCGTAGATGTTTATTCTCCATATACGGCCATCTTGGGCAGACCTTGGCTTCACGTACTCAAAGCGGTTTCGTCCACCCTACATCAGAAGGTGAAGTATCCATCTGGAGACCAAGTGCTGGAGATAGTAGGGAACCAAGCGGCTGCTCGGCAATGCCAAGTAGCGGCCATTCAGCATCGGCTAGAGGCAGAAACCTCGGCTACATCCGATAATGAGTCATAGCAATTAAAGCCCCCAGCGTCGGGTTTAGACATACTAACCAATGGGGTGGAGTGTGAAGATCTGGAAAAGGTGATTGTCGCTGATGATCCAGAAAAATTCTTCCGGGTTGGGGCTAAGCTGCCTCTACAAGAGAAAGCGAGTTTGCTGGAGTTCCTCCGAGCCAATGTGGACGTCTTTGCATGGGACCCGTATGAAGCCCCAGGAGTAGACCCAAGTTTCATTTGCCACCGGCTCAACGTGAACCCTGCCATTCCCCCTAGGAGACAAATCCCTCGGCGACCATCGAAAGAGCATGCCGAGGCAGTTAGAAGTGAAGTCGCCAAGCTGAAATAGGCTGGGGCTATTAAAGAAGTCTTTTATCCCCAATGGCTGGCCAATACGGTGGTAGTAAAGAAGAAAACAGGGAAGTGGCGAGTGTGCGTTGATTTCACCGATCTTAATAAGGCCTGCCCTAAAGACCCATTTCCTATGCCCAAGATTGACCAGTTGGTGGATGCAACCGTGGGCCACCCTAGGATGAGTTTCTTGGATGCCTTTCAAGGATATCACCAAATACCACTGGCCGTTGATGATCAGGAAAAAACCGCTTTCGTGACCCCGATTGGGAACTACCATTACAAGGTGATGCCCTTCGGTCTCAAAAACGCTGGGTCTACCTACCAACGCATGATGACGAAAATGTTTGAGCCACAGCTGGGCAGAAGTATTGAAGTTTATATTGATGACATGGTGGTGAAAAGCAAGGTAGTGACTGAACATGTGGAGGACCTCACTAGCATCTTCGGGATATTAAGAGAGCATAAGTTGCGCCTGAATGCTTCGAAGTGTTCCTTTGGTGTAGGTTCCGGGAAATTCTTGGGGTACATGGTGACCCATAGGGGAATTGAGGTGAATCCAGATCAGATTAGGGCCATTAACGATTTGCAAGCGCCTCGAAATCCAAAGGAAGTCCAGAGGTTGACGGGGATGACTGCTGCGTTGAACCGGTTCATCTCCAGATCGGCTGAAAGGTGTCGTCCTTTTTTCCGTCTGTTACATAAGTGGCAGGGATTCGAATGGACCGAGGAGTGCGCTGAGGCGTTCCAGCAGTTGAAAGACTATTTATCCAAACCGCCTATCATGTCTAGCCCTGAAGTGGATGAGGTGTTGTATGCCTATCTGGCGGTAGCTCCTCACGCAGTCAGTTTCGTCTTGATGCGAGAAGACAGTGGCGTCCAGAGGCCGGTTTATTATGTGAGTAAATCCCTCCATGAAGCCGAGGTGAGATATCTGTCGTTAGAGAAGGCCATACTAGCAGTCGTTCATGCAACACGTAAACTTCCGCACTATTTTCAAGCTCACACTGTAGTTGTCTTGACCCAATTGCCTCTCAAATCCATACTTAGAAGTGCTGACTATACCGGCAGAATTGCCAAGTGGGGAACGATTCTGGGTGCTTTTGACATCAAATACATGCCCCGCACCTCTGTGAAGGGTCAAGTTCTTGCCGATCTGGTAGCTGAATTCGCTGAGTGCCCTGAGGAAGTTAGTAGGAATCAAGATCACATGGATGAAAAATCGGTTGGCGTAATATCCGCTCCAGGAGGGCCGGTATGGAAGGTATACGTGGATGGGGCCGCAAACCAACGGGGAGCTGGATTGGGATTGGTTCTGATATCTCCCGAAGAGGTCATCATCGAGAAGTCGCTAAGACTAGGGTTCTCAGCTACTAACAATGAATCAGAGTACGAAGCTCTGATAATGGGAATGAGCATGGTCCATAAAATGGGCGGAAAGGCGGTGAAACTGTTCTCGGACTCGAAGCTGGTCGTTGGCCAGGTGACTGGAGAGTTGGAGGCCAGAGACCCAAGGATGCAAGGGTATCTGAACCGGGTTAGGCATATGCGAACAGAGTTCGAATCTTTTGACGTATTACATATTCCACGAGGTGAAAATACCCACGCAGACTCCTTAGCGACCCTTGCCACCTCCTCAGTACGAAGTTTCCCTCGGGTAATTATTGTCGAAGACTTGCATACTCCCGCTTCCCCAGAAAAGGAAGTTTGCCAAATTCGTCAAGCTAGTCTGACGCCATGCTGGATTGACCCTATATTAAAATTTCTCGACAATGACGTGTTGCCCGAGGATAAGGTGGAAGCTGAGAAAATACGAAGGAGAGCACCTCGGTACTGGTTATCCGAGGATAAAAAGCTATATAGACGGTCCTTCTCTGGGCCATACTTGCTCTGCGTGCCTCCTGAGACCGCAGAATCAATCCTGGAAGAGTTGCATGAGGGCATTTGTGGAAGCCATACCGGAGGAAGGTCCCTGTCATGCCGAGCACTAACGCAAGGTTATTGGTGGCCGAATATGCAGAAAGAAGCGCAGGAGTACGTTAAGAAATGCGATCAGTGTCAAAGATATGCTCCGAATATCCACCAACCCGGAGGAGTTCTTAACCCTCTTTCGAGCCCTTGGCCCTTTGCACAATGGGGGCTGGACATTGTCGGCCCTTTTCCTAAAGCTATAGGAAACAAGAAGTACCTGCTGGTCGGCACAGACTACTTTACTAAATGGGTTGAAGCTGAACCCTTGGCGAACATCCGGGACGTAGATGTGAAGAAGTTTGTCTGGAAGAACATTGTTACGCGATTTGGAATCCCACGAGCTCTTGTTTCGGACAATGGGCTCCAGTTCGATAGCAATGCCTTTAGGAAATACTGTTCAGAACTGGGAATAAGAAACAGATATTCCACTCCAGCTTATCCGCAAGGCAATGGGCAGGCTGAAGCTGTTAACAAGGTCATTGTCAATGGGCTTAAGAAGAGACTAGACGACGCGAAAGGAAAATGGGTGGAAGAACTACCACATGTGCTTTGGACGTATCGAACAACACCCCGACGTTCGACGGGAGAAACTCCCTTTTCCATGACCTATGGGGCCGAGGCCGTTATTCCCCTGGAAACTGGATTCCCGACATTGAAGACCAGTGCATTCTCTTCTAGCAACAATGATGCAATGTTGGAAAAAAGTCTAGACCTGATTGAAGAACGAAGGGAGAGCGCGATGGTACGGCTAGCTTATTTAGGTCATTCATATTGTCACTGGATCGCATCTGAATTAAAGAAACTATGCTTAGAACCTTAAACAGAAACTGAGTTATGCCAGGTCCTCGGATCGCAAACTTAGTGGAAATTAACATCCTATCATACTGAATTGTTAAACAGAAACTGAGTTATGCCAGGTCCTCGGATCGCAAACTTAGTGGAAATTAACATCCTATCATTCATACTGAATTGTTAAACAGAAACTGAGTTATGCCAGGTCCTCTGATCGCAAACTTAGTGGAAATTAACATCCTATCATTCATACTGAATTGTTAAACAGAAACTAAGTTATGCCAGGTCCTCAGATCGCAAACTTAGTGGAAATTAACATCCTATCATTCATACTGAACTGTTGAACAGAAACTAGGTCATGTCAAGTCCTCAGACCGTAAACTCGGTAGAAATTGACCTGCTAAGTGGTGTATCGAATTATTAAATGGTAAATAGAGCGGTGATGAGCTTTCTAAATCATAAACTTGGTGAAAATAATGCCCTATGAATATTCATTAAAGAGTCAGAAAGAGAAAGCCCCGAATGCACGGTTGGCGTATAATGAAAAAGGTGATTGAGGATAGACCCATACAAAATTACGACGACAAAGTAAGTACGGGTGAAGATAACTTAGAGTCATCAGAATGATAAGAAGCTAAACGAGAAAGTACTCTATTAAATGTCTAGTCAAAGTTACAAAACAGTTTCTACTTTTTTACTTTTTGGTAATGTCCCCAGTTGATTGAACTGTGGAGTCCAATTCTTGTTGAAAACCTTGTGAGACCGTCTCTGCCTTTGAAGCAGTGGTGGGTTTGTTGGGGGAAGCTCCTGGAGGGGAATTGCGAGGCAGAGCCTCCTCGTTAGGGTTAATAGCTGGGGAAGGGGTATCAGCCTGGTACGATTGAGGCGCTGAAGAGCGTATCGCTTCGGGGTAATATACGTTCTCTGGCTTACGTAGTTCCGATGAGGCTTCAACCCCAGCACGGTCCAGAGCCTCACTCCAGGTTCTCGCGCAGAAGATGCGGCACACCTCCGGAACTTCGGCTCTGAGGGCCTTCTCAGTTTCAGCTATCCCAAGTTCATAGCCCCTCTGCTCGGCTTCATTCATCGCCTGTTCGGACTTGATTTTCGCTTTCTCGGCTTGTTCTTTGAGCTTTTCAGCTTTCTCCCTTAGCTTCTGAGTCTCTTCCAGATGCTTCTTAAGAACAAGAACTTGCTCCTGAGTCTTCTTCAGCTCGGCATTCGCTTCGCGCAGAAGCTTGGCTTGTTCCTCGGTCTGCTTCTGGTAACCTTCTGATGTCAATTCAGCATTCTTGCGAGCTTCTTCTTCGACCTGTAGTTTTTTCCTTGCGGCGATTAAATCCTGTTCAGATTTGGACAAGGTTTGTACAGCCGTTGCCCTTCTTTTCCTTTCACCATCTAGCTGGTTGGAGCAAGTATTGAGCATCTCGTCGAGCTTGAAAGTATTTTGGATGATCTGTAAGAAACGGGGTGTGAATTAGCGTCCTAGCTAATGAAAAATGCGCATTAGTAAGCAACAGTCGCACAATGAAACAGTGTAAAAAACGGTATCTCACCATGCCCAAATATCGTTTATTGTCAAGGATGAGTTGATTCTTCCGCACCTTCTTTATCTCAGCCATATCCTTTGGGAGCAATAAGGCCTCCTCTATGGCCGAGGCTACATGACACCCAATGCCGCCGTTGAAGTCCCTTATAGAGGCATCGTCTCGCAGGGGCTCCCCACCGAGCATAGGAGCTGGCAGCCACGCCTGTGAATCGGGGCGTGGGGAATCGGATTTCTCTTGACCCCGCGTAGCGGCGTGCCTAGTTTTCTGCTGCTTTGCAGCTCGTTGGACATCCTCCTCTCGAGTGGGGTGAGATTTACTCGCATCTATCACCTCCTTACCCTTCTGTTCTCTGCGCTTTTCTTGCTCGGCAGCACTGGTCGGCGTTGGTTGCGGAGAATATTGAGGAGGGTGGCGAGAAACTGTAGGAGGAGACCTGGCTGGAAGAGATGAAACCAGAGATGGTACTGCTTGGGCAGGTGCAGCCTCTCCCTGTTGACCTTCCATCAGCTCCATTAAACTTTTCTGGGGTTTCCTGTGTACCCCCATCCCGTCAGAACTTTCCTCGGGGCTTGTGGGCTGATCAAGAATCTCTAAGTCGTCCGTGGATTCAGACACTGTTACAACGATTTCCTTATTTTTTCCCCTTTTCCTTTTTCTATTGGTTCCCTTTTTTTTGAAGGAAGATGAGGGTAAAGAAGGCCCCGCCGAGACGCTGGCCACGAGAAGAGACTCTGTGAGAGGTGTGTGTTTGGGAAGTGGGATACCCTCTGGAACAACGAACCCTTCGTAGGCAACACTGATACGGCGAAGCCGAGGATCGCGTGCCCTAATCACGTACTTCGGCGCCTGAAAGCCAAAAGAAAGGGGGGTGTAGCCAAGAATTAAATGGGCTGCCCGTAGCTGACCATCAGCCTCGTTCACGTATATTTCGGCTTTCAATAATCTGTCTAGGCTCGCTTTATTGACTAATCTGAGATTGGGCTTCGTGTAGCGTCTATCTGCAAAACCATTAATTTTAAAGTTAAATTTGCAAGACCCGAAAATAATAAAGGTAAGAAAAATGTGTTCGCGAGCTAAGTGGCATAGGTCTGTAACTTTGCACCCACCTGATGTTCCTTCTACTGTCGGGCAAGGTAGACCATCATGCCATTCCCCAGAAAAAATAAGGAAATCCTCCTTTAAGTACTTATTTGAAGTAGGGAGGCACTGAATTAGCCTCACTGCAGGATATCTCGACTTGAGATAATAATCCTGGTCAGTTAGGCGGTGAAGGCTGTATACCCAATTCACGTCGTGATGGGATAGGTTTAGATCCATTCTCTGATTCAAAGCGTCTATACTCCCCAGAACCCTAAACATATTGGGAGCGCATTGGGTGGGGGATAGCCTAAAGAAATTAAGATAACCCCTAGTGATACTGCCCATGGGGATGGTCATCCCGCCTTCAATAAAGGCGATCATGGGGATAACCACCTCCCCAGTTTGCCTGGCGTCAACCCACTCCCCTTGGGCTGCATACCTCATCCCTACCATAGGTGGGATATTGTACTTAGAGCGGAAGTTTCTAATACCCTCCTCGGAGTCAACGAGACGCCGAAAGGGATTCCTCTGTTTCCCCATTTTTCTAAAGAGACTTAGTAGAGAAAAAACTTTTTGGTGTAGAAAAACAATGGCAAAAGCTTCAAGAGGACTTACAGGTTCAAAAGAAGGACCTCGGACAACGTATGATTATTTGTAGTCGCCAGGAGAACAGTGAAGACTGGAAGAAGGCAGATTCAATGTATAAACTCTGGAACCACGTAACCATTAAGGACAAGGTGCAGGTTCAATTTGGGAGCGCCTTTATAGTCATGTGAAGGTTGTGAGCGGTAAAATTCCCGCTCACAAAACAAGAGAAGCCCCCCACCGTTAGATTTGGATCTCACCGTCGAACGTGGGAGACAAGGGAGTTGTCAGAATTTAATGCTACCAAAACCGGAGTGCTGAAGCGTCAGGGGCATGCCCCAAAACGCGCACAGGTGCAGGCTTATGACGTCAAAATCCACCTTTTCTCCTGAAGAGTCGAAAAGTAGGATTTTGAGGGGCTATTGTGGGGATCGTTCGACTAATAGGCCCATAGGATTCAGAATGGGTTCAGGATTGTTGGGCCAGTGGCCCATCGGAGGCCATATACCCGTCCGAGGACACCATGGTCCTCGACAGAACGCATCCGAGGACGATCGCGTCCGAGAACGATCAGGACGTGGTCTCGTTGCGATTAGATCTCAGAATTCAGTCATCTCAAAGGGTAGAGTAGCCGACTAAAGATGAAAGAGATAAGGCAAACAAATATCTGAAACTACAGCTACCTCCGCATTAATGACCCCTCAACCAACTCTCTGACCGCATTAATGTGGAGGTGATACCTGAACAGTGGGGAAGCAGCCTTACAGCTGCCCATAGGAAGTTCCAGGAGGTGCCAGATGGGACAGAAAGAAATCCTCCGAACCCAACCTACACGTGTGCGGCGAGGATGGAGCGCAAAGGGAGATATATAAACTAAAAGAAGAACATAAAAAAGGGGGATCGGGACAGAAAAGGGAAGGAAAAAAGAAGAAGAGACGGAAAGTAGAGAGAAAGAAGGGAGAGGAGAAAGAAGGATTGGTATTAGTCACTAAGAGGGAATATCCAGAGTATCAACTGAAAAACCTTGAACGTTCATAAAATTGAGCCTTGGGAGGTTAGATTACAGTTAGCCTAGTTCTTTACACCCACGCTCTAAAAATCATATTGTCTGGGCCCTTTACGTACGAACCCGATACTGTTTTGGTTCGGTACTAAATCGTGTCCTTACAA